>NW_011888018.1:40963-54213 GCF_000806365.1 Fopius arisanus
CCCTACCACCATCTCTCGGCATTTTCCGAACGCTGTTTTCATGCACACTTCTGCCCATTATATATTTTTTATAATTTATCCCGATATAATCAAATAAATATCGCCAAATGCACCGAATAATCCACCTTATTCATCGCACACGATTCTTTCATCTGTTTTCATCGATTTCTACCTGTTTTTCATCCAAAAATTGCATCCACGCAACATACACGCTACATACACGCTACATACACGATATAGCGTGTATGATAGTTTGCTAGGGTATGAGGCAGTCTCTCATATGCTTCTCTCAACACCCGTAGTAATTTCTTCCGCTGTTCACCCATAGTAAAAGGTGTACTGAACACTAACTGGTTCAATATTGTTTCCTCACCTTAATATATACCCAAGCGATGACTCATTTTCATTAAAAAACTAAAATGACTCATTTGGATGCAACAAAAAAATAAAATGATGATCATCTTAGATTTCACTTCTCGAAAACTCCAGAATATTGTGAACATACCTCAAGGAGCTTCTAGACTCCTCTTTTGGTGACTCAGAACGATGATATCATTATTCTGATACGTTTTGAGTATATAAACTCTGAGGAGAGATCCCTCTGACATCACTACATCAACAACTCTTAGAGTATATCGTTGCATCGAGATTGCGACGAGAAAAATTGAGGCTTCAATTTTCTATTGCATCATTTTACAGAAGAACATGGATCTCTCATTAATCAACAATATCGCTAGCAGTAGTTACTTGCCAACTAAGATAGCAGAGTTGGATCCAAATATCCACTACCTCATTCGTAGAGTAAAAAACTCTCGAAATTAGGTGTGCATTGAGTGTTGTCATGACTGCCAATGCGCCATTCATTGTATTTTTCCTGGAAGGGTGACGAAATTTCTCCTGAATGATAGAATAAATTTCGAGAAACTTCAAGATGCCGCCTCCAAAAAACAACTCCAACTGAAGTATCTGGGTGAGGGAACAACATTTGAATTCATCAGGATTGAAAAGGAATTTATCGGTGGTGCCCTGAGTTCATTTATTATTAAATCGTAAGTGCCCGACCAATTCTATGAGATATCATTGATTTTGTACAATTATATGAATACTAAATCTAAAAATTCATTTGAAAATAATGGAGTTTCTTCATTTTCATAAAAAAATAATATCAATGACTGTAAAACCGTTTGGATAGCTATTGTGACGTATTTTTGCCCTCGGCGGAGGAAGAGAAAAATATACGCAGCCCTCGGCGACCAATCTAAAACGACAAAAGTTAGGCGCCAGGACGTTTTTATTAAAAACGGCCAAAAATTTTTTAAAAGACAAATTAATAACATAACAGCTGCTGACTACTCAGTATATCAACCGCGGAGGCGGCTGGGTTCCCAACACTGTTCCTTGATTCTGAAATGGCTGAGTTAATTCAAACTAATCGAATTTAATAATTGCGGGGTAACAAAATCATTAATTTAATATCAATAATAAAATTATGAAAACAAAATAAAATATCATACAAAGCCCCGACTTAATCTTGATTTAAAAGATCACGCTGTTTCTGCTCACAATTAATAAATAAGTTCACAAACAACAAATATGTTAAACCAGACAAATTCCTTATCTCAAGTCAATTAAATATAAAAATCATTAGTCAAAAGATTAATAAAATGCGTCAATTAAATAGAGTAAAAAAATTAATGAAAACGTCTACAGTCGGTAAAACAGCTAGTCGATCGATAAATAAGTTTGTAGATAACACAGGAAATGAAATTTTCTACAGAAACAAGCGTGTCCAATAATACGACAAAAAAAAATTAAATAAGGATGAAGCGATAGAAAGGGGAATTGCCTCGAAAGAATGTAAACAAACCGCCGAAAGTAACCGAAAGGGTTACCGGCGAAAACACAAATATCGAGCGTCGACAGACGCTGCAATTCCACTTTCGATGCTATGAGATGAAATAATATATTAAATCGAAATGTTTTTGTGGCTACTCAGACCACGATAAATACTAAGTTGAAATCTCGAGGATAACAGCAATGACCTCGAGAATTCAGGACTCAGCCAAACAACAAAAAAAAATAATCGATAACTAGATTATTATAAATTCCAAAATCACAATTTAAGAGAGACAAGAGTCGTTATTGAATTAAGTTAACACCACAAATTTTTGGAATACATTTAATACTTGAAAAGTCAATCACGAGTCAAAAGAAAAGAAAATTATTAATTTTAAGATTTTAATGACTCTACCCAACGAGTTCAACCATTCGTGAAGTCTGAGTCTTCGCAAATAGCGTCATAGGCCATGGACATGAAATCAATAAAATTAATAAAATTTCAAAATCTCCAATTAAGCAATGTAAAGATTTTAATCAATCAAAATATCATCCACTGCTCACCAGTAATCCAGTCCAGAAAAAGTCCTGGGAAAGCAGCAGCAGAAATCCTCAGACTCTCAATAGAATCTCCTCTGTGATCAAAACTTTATGTAATTGAATTCTTTTTCAACTTACAGCGATCAAAATTTTTCGTTGTCTATCAATCAGCGTCCAAACGAGAAGTGACAATTAATGGCGGAACGACAACGCTCTACAGGTGACGAAGCTGACAAATACTGTGATTGACTCGTCACCGACACGAGAATATTCCGATTGGCTAACGACTCACGTAGCTAATCACATTAACAGATTAATTTAGTAAAGGAGTCCGGCTGACAAACAGTTGTCAGGAGTGAATCTCTGGACTCCTAATTCAATAAAATATTATATATATTTTTCGATTCTCGGTCCACACCCTTCAAGTTAATTGAGCTCATCTATTTGTCGATTATAATCCGCCTAATTGCTGATTTGGGAGCCAATAAATCCATGCTCCGGACACTGGCGCCACCACACGTTTTCTCTGGGTAAACTCTGGGGATTGCGCGAAATCCAAATTTCCTTTTTGTCCTCTCGATTCCTCCAAGAAGAAAATTGAAGAGCAATCCAAAAGACTTCAGCATTTCCCACGATGATTCCAGTAAAATGTCCCAGACTGAGCGGTGAATTATGGCTCGATACATTTCAAAATAAAAAATAAAAAAAAATAAAAATCATAAAATAAAACACATTCAGACTCTTGCCTCGCTAATAGTTTGACTTCCCGTCTGGACGTCTTAATACCGACGAACGGTCGAACTTCAAAATACCACGTTACACTATATATATGAATTTAAGCTCGCTGGTACTGGCAAATGCAATGATGATCGATTCAGTTTTTTCTTCAACAACGATAATTATTACATCTTTTAATCAATAATCTCAAGATATTTCTTTTACAGCTTCTGTCTTCTTTTCTTCACCCCTTAGCATGTTGGAGACTAGAACAGAATTTAAAAAAATGTTAAATTATATTTGTAGATAGGCATTACCTACAAGTATTTATTTCTTTATTTGGAAAAATCAATTTTGTTGTTCCTTACCCAATATTATTCCTGGTCAACCCACTCTCTCATTCTCCAGTGCTCCACTCTCTCCTCCCCAGTGCGTGAGTGGCGATATCGAATCACCTTCGTCACTTCTAGAATTAAAAAAAAAATATTATTCATCCGATAAAATTTTGTTTTTCTATGATTCAATTGAAATTAATAATAAAATATTACCTCTAAAGCAAACCAAATCGTCCCCAGAGTCACTAGCCATCTCCCACTCCTCTGCCTGTTCAATGATCCCCACTGCACTACCATAACCATCAGCATCAACTGAGCCTTCACCATCAATCCACTCCTCACCCTGCCGCCCTCGCTGTTCAACAACTCCCATAGCATCATGATCATCGTCATCATCATCTCGGCATAGTTCACCCTCATCGACGAGCATCGAAGCATTCAGCGGTTTGTGGACCCCCTCCTCTCCCTGCTTCTCCTCCTCCACCCTCGCCACCTTGATTTTTCCACCCCCTTGCAGTCCATCGATTTCCTCACAGTCAACCATATTCATCAATGAAAACGGTTCACCAATCGCTACCGACTGTTCCAATAAATGGTTAGCCTTCTCTTCCAGCTTGAATTCCTCCACCTCCCATTCTTCCTCCTCCCATCTTCAATCCTTTCAATAGACCCTGCAACCTTACCTAACCCCTCTCCAGAACGATAATTTTCAACAACATCAGGATTGTAATATGTCTCAGCATCGCTGTCGATTTTTTCGGCTGTTACTTCTTCTTTTATCTCCACTTTTACCTCCTCAACTCTCTCACTCATCTTCTCATCACTGGATGCAACCACCGCTTCTCCTGAACCTCATACTGATGGAATCCAATATACATCTCGTTATATTTAATTTTATTACAGGATGAAGACTGTTCATCTGTCACCTCACACCAATGCTCATATTCCCTCTGTTTGATCAATCTAGTATCAATATCAATGATAGTGATGTAGATCTCATTCACAAATTCGTTCCAATGTCGTAGGATGATCGACTTGATCATATGAGCAAATGCCTTCCCCCTAAGGTGTTTCACCCACTGCACTGGACATCGAACTTCCACTGGTTTCCAAAATCTCACAATCATCCCCTTGTGATCTCTGTAGCCCTTAAGGCGTATAAGCCCATATTTTCAATCGGAACACCCTGGCGGACCACTCGATAGGGTGGATCGAGTTGTGCACTTTGTCGATAGGTGTTCGAGATTGAGTCGATGGCAATGTGGATGTACGTCACAGGAGTCGTTGGATAGGATTTTTGGATGAGGTAGGAAGGGGAACAGGATAATTCTCCATATAATTTTTGTAAGAAAAATTACTGAAAAAATGGATAGTCCAGACCGGGACTTGAACCCGGGACCTTCCGATTATACATCGGGTGCTCTCCCAACTGAGCTATCCGGCTCCTAGCCATTTCTTCCGTTCATTTTTCTTGCCTATATATGGAGCACCGCCGTCCTTCATACGGCAAACATTTTTTATACATCATAGTATAGACGTGGAGCCGGTTGGGGTACAGTCGGCCCGAAATTTTTTAGTAAGTCCGTGGTAGACCCCAGAAACGTAAAATCACCGAACTAGAAATGCGCGCGCATGATCACCACGAGAATTGATGTTGGCATGAAATTGGAATCATGAGATGTTAAAATTCACAGGATTCCAATTCAGTAGCCATAGCAAGTAGTTGTTATCACAATAGGGGACAATATTCAGGAAACTGTTTGCTTTATTCAACGGCCTGAAAAATGGAGGCAACAATAACCTTCCGATCCAATGAACATATCGAAATATGTTTGCATAGATTATTTGAGTATCGAGTTAAAACTCGTTGGTTTCAGGAAATTTATAAGTATCGTTTAGTACTTTTGGTGGGTTTTTGGACCTGATTAAATCGATATTTTGAAACTTATTAATTATTCCTAAATACAGGGATTTGTTCTCGCTAGTTTAGTCATTTTAAGATGAACAAGTTAGGTTGCACCATAAAGAATAACAGTACTGTCGAATTTGAAATGTATAACACCGGACTTCCAATAAATGATGCATAACAATGTATGTTTTGTAAATTATTTGAGTTTCACAAAACTGTACACAAATAACCCAGACATTGAGTATTGAGTGGAAATTTGAATCTGTGAACGCATTTTCCTCCAATCCTGTAGCTATCTGCTTGCATAAATGCTAGAATCATGTTTTAATGGCTTAAAAATTTGGTAGTAATAAAAGTACCAAGCAGCACACGAATAGAAATTGCAGTTTCCTGCATATGGTATCTGCGATCTGCTGTCGGTAAAAGATAAAGCATTGAAGGTAAAAATTATTGGTCTCTTATTACCAGGGTTTCTATTTCAACTATTCAACTTTTCAATATTCTACTGACGCTTATTGATGATCGTCGAGACAATGGGAAGCGCGTTTATTATAAATCAATCCGTAAAGAAAATCGCTTGCTTATGTTTCTTATGAAATTCAAACTTGGAATTTCATTTTGTGCACTTGGTTGTCTATTTCATATCCATAGTAGTACTGCATCTCGAATATTTTATTCGTTGCTTGAAATTTTGACAATGAAAACCAAGTCGTGGATTTTTTGGCCTTCACGTGAAAGTGTGAAAGCAAACCTTCCTAAGTCATTTCACAATTATCCTAACTGTTGATGCATAATTGATTGTACCGAAATATCATGCGATACTCCCCCGACTTTAGAACAACGTATACTTACATATTCAAATTATAAGGGTAGATTCACTCAGAAATTTCTAATAGTAATAACTCCAGACGGTTTTATTTGTAAAGTATCTCAAGCATATGGGGGAAAAGCAACCGATGCATTTATCGTTAATGATTCAGGCTTCCTATCATTATTACAACCAGGGGACGAAGTATTGGCTGATAAAGGCTTCCCACAAATTCGCTCGGAAATGTTAAAACGCAACGCAATTCTTACCATCCCTCCTCACGCAATGACTCCTCAATTTACCGAAGAAGAAGTTGAATGTACTTATAACATCGCATCTGTACGGATTCATGTCGAGCGGAGTATCCAACGACTTAAATTTTTACACATATTAAACCACATTCCAATTGATTTTCTTCCTTATATAGATTCCATAATGCACATATGTTGTATCATTGCCAATAGTCAACCACCACTGATAAAAAATGCGTAAAAAAATGCCAACGAAAAGACCGATACAAACAAATCAGTTTGTGAGTGAAATATTATTCATTTAACATTTTATTTTGAACATTTATAATTGACGAACATTTAACATTTTAAGGTAATTTGCTTATACAATGTAATAAACTTTTACATGCAATAAACTTCGATATGAATTTATGTAAAAAACAATATTTAAAATATATTCCTCATTCCCCTTTCTCTCACCAACACACAATAGAAGAAAAGAGTCCATTAGTCAAGTAACAATCGTGCTTGATTATGTATACCATTACATAAAAACATACATGCTCATTTGAATGTAGGTAGAAAATAATGAAAGTAAAACCATTCAATCTTTGGGATAACATCCCTCAAGAATTCATCATCCATTTTTACAATAAGATGCACCGAATCACATTCACTGTATACAAAAAAATGGCATTTTTCAAGACCAGTGACATACATGGAAGTTTGGATTTGGGTGTAATACTGATGGGATTTTTTAAGCGCAATCTTACCTTCATTATCGATGATAAGATAAGGAACATTGGATGCCTTAATTTCCCTGTTAATAATCTGAGCATTCTTACATGTATGTGGACATTTAATTTCCAGTAAGGCGTTGTCTTCAAGAATGACCCCATCTGGACTAGCAGCTAGAAAAGGTTGATGGATTTTAATAATTAAACCGACCATTGACACCGTCAAATGTGTTTGGTCGATAAAATCAAGACGAGCTTTCTCCTCCATTTTTATCCCATATTCCATAGCCTCATTCATTCTGCCTTTGAATTTCTCATTTTTGAATTGTACAGCCAAACTTTCATAATTGTTCACTCGAGTTTTAATACGATGAGCTCTCATTGAGGATGTGATTCTCTTGTATCGTTCAGAATACCATTGAAAACATGATGACTGACCTTTTGAATCAACAATGATTTTACACCAATCATCTTTTGATACCTTCACCAAATTATATTTTTTTTCGTATTCTAAAGGACACTGAGTTTTTTTAAGCTTAATTTTCCCATCGCCTGCATCAATTGATTCAAAGTTGTTATAGGTCATACCAAATTGTTTTTTATATAAATTTTCGCATATAAAATTTAGTTCTTCCGTTTCCTTTTTTTTTCTTCTCTCTGTTCAACACTTAGATTTTCAATTTGTTTCTCTACTGTTAAGTATTTTACAAAAGCACAATCAATTTCGAAATAACTAGGTGAGACATTTCTTACACTTTCAAACGATAAACATTCATTCAAAGCTCTTATTTTTTGGGGAAATAATTTATCTGTGGTACAGCCTTTTTTATATCTTTCTGGTTGGACATCTGAGGGTTTATCCCAAGTGAGAGGAATATCTGTTTTTGAACTGGTAGATCCGTTATTAACAAATATACATATTGCTGCACTGTGTTTACAGCCTCGACGTGATTTTCCAGCAAGACATGAACAGCTTGTCCTCAGGATCTCACGATCTTCTCTCAACTAAATAGAATATTTCATGTTTAATTTATAAAGTCATATTTTTTAGTAATTATACTTACTGTGATTTCCACTTGATAATCTGACTTATTAATTTTTACTTGAGATAAAACATTACCATGAATTACACGCTGTTTTCCCATTATTTGTTCTCTAACACTAGTCACGTGATTGCTTTCAAACAGTTTTCCTCCTAAAAAAAAAATATTTACTTCATGTATTTTTACTGGTGACATTTTACCTTCATCTATATTGATGTAGGAATGAACCACCGTACGATATTTATTTTGATCTATCGACAAGATGTGTACGATAATCGATATTACTTACCTTTGGAAAGACATTTTTTACGAAAATATCCGAGTGAAACATTCTGAAACCCACACGAAATTGTTACGGTAGCCATACCTCCATGTAATTCACCAATTTATTTCTATTTAATACTATTTCTCAACTGCAATATCAATGTTTGTGTTTAGTACACAGTGGTAAAGTCTACGACTGATACCTAAAATATTCAAATTTTAGCCACCAGGCGTCGCTCGTGGCGCACTTCGGTGCTGTGCATGAGGCGTATAGATAGGGCACTTATGTGCTTGCATTAAGGGTAAAATGTATGCAATGCCAGACTTCATGAGAGTCAAATAATCGTAAAGGTCAGATGTATCAAGGTAAAAAATCTCTAGCTTCACCAATTATAATTTAAAACAAAGAGCCACCAAGAAATTCGAGTGGCTCACCCCAAAAATTTGGATGTGGTACAGACTCATCTGAAATGTGGAGATTTAGTACTTCCACAAGACGTGTTTATACAACCTTTTGGCACATATGTGATATCGCCGTACTTCCAATTTTGTGTTTCTTTATCTGCTGTGTTATGCATTTTATAGACATTGGGAGGCAGCTCAGCTCATTGCTTATGATGCTGTGAAAAATCGCATGACCACTTGCAGACTTCATATGGAATTCCCAAGGATCGATGATTCCTACGGAACTCTGTACGACAAACTTTCAACGGATATGTATATGTCCCTGCTTTGGAGTCGTAATGGTCGTATGGATATGGAAATCTATAACACAGGCGGAGAATCTGAAGTCCTCATCTTTTCCGATTATGAATTTTTGGTTGATCTCGGAAATGCGGAAGTATCATCAGTCTCTTTCGTGGCCAGCAATCAATTCGATATTTCATTACTCCCAGTGACAGAAATTATCGTAGCATCGGCACTTATTAATAACCACGTGAGTATGTTTTTAGTTCATCTATTTTTTACAACTTTTATCGGATTTTCTTCCTCTTGTTTTTACCATCTTATTTAATCCGAGTCAAATACCGCTGTAATCTTATCCATTTGTAGTTCTACAATCAAATTCTAGGTCATCTCGAAAGTCACAACTTTGCATTCACATCAGAAATTAAGTATCTGGATTTTGATACTATTTGTTCAAAATGGGAAAATTCTGAAAATGTGTCTAGCTTTTAAGGAGTCTAGCTTTAGATTTCATACAATCATTACAATTTATTTTACGACTTGAATTTTCAATCGGCACGCCAAAAATCAGCACTCAATTTATCTGAACGCTCAATTCATCGGGACCCAAAAGATAAATTTATCGGAGTTTTCTCGATATGAACCAATTTTATTCCAACATCTCACATTTTCCATTGCTAAAGAATCAGTGAAACTATTTCGATCAAACTCTATTATTTCTTCCATAAATAGAAAGTAACAGAACATGATACAACAATTTAACGCTCTCAGGTGCTGCCATGTTTGTGGATTCTTGTAAAGAACAGAAATCCGCCAGCCTATGCAGCAATTGTAACCAAACTGAAGAGGATATTCGAGCACACCGTGCCTATCTATGGGAATGTTGACGCATTACTCCATGAGAAACTCCTAGAGCACTATACAACTGTCAAAGGCACTTTATACAGTAGTTGTAATGTAAGGATCGAAATGCTATATATGGTATCTTATTGGCGATATTAATATTTTTGAATGATAAAATAGTATATTTCGTAACGGGTTCGTGTCACCACCATTGTCGTATCAAAATAAACGACAGTAATGTTTCTAAAAAATATGAAAATTTATGAATTTGTACTCAAAGTTATTTTATCTATTTCGATTTTAATCACTCAGAGTGCGGGATCCAAATAAAAGCACTTCTTCGCGATTTGGAGGCTGGAATGGTTGAATGCAAGGACTTCACAGTCTAACTGGGGACACTATAATGTATAGTTCAAAGAATTCCTTCCTTAATCTTTAAATCAATACACAACGATATTTGTTTCCTCTGTTAGATGGTTGGTAATCCATTGACAGACTCGAAGGAAATAATAGGTCAGATTGAAACATACCAAGTGATCGAGAATGATGTACTCTGATGGGCTAAAATCACAATTTCAAAAATCTGTGTTACTTTTTAAAAATAATTAGTTCCAATATTATAATATATTTGTTTTCGAAAATCCTATTCATGTGATAATGTTTCTTCATTAATGATGTGTATCCGGAATAAAATCATAATATAGACGGAAAGAAAAAATCAATAGAAATTACCTAGCCGATCGGTAATCGTGTTATGTTTTGAATGTTTGAGCAATATCACTCTTACCGCTCAGTGAAAATTGGCAATTGCTAGATCAAACTTATCTACACATTTGATAAAGATTGTCTGGCAGTTGGGTAATTTTTCTAGGCAGATAGATTACTTTTTTTAAGCAGTCAACAAATTTTACTGAACGGTACGATAATTTTTGGCAAACCGCGAAAACATAACATTATTACCAAACAGTTCAGCAGTTTTTGCCTATTAGTTCCTTCCGTGTACCACTGAAAGAAAAATTGTTGCGACTGAATGAATCCCCTAGTTTATTCAATTGTATTGTTCCCTCAGAAATAATCGTGCAAACACACGAGATAATCCTCGAGGACAGATCACGAGCTAATTATCGCTGGATACCACGAACTCATCTGCTCAGCGAACCACAAAAGTCACAAAAGAAACAATGGATCAAACTAGAGGCCGGCAAGATAACTGCCGAAAGATTTGTCAAAACGGCAGCTTTTTTCTTGAAGATAGCAAACAAAGATCGATTGCATTATACAGATACTCTCCCTGATGACTTCAATCCAATAACAAGCGATGGCTATGAAGCACGTGGTAAAGACAAATATCTAATTACACATAAATGGGAATGCCATTGATCACATTTTCCATGATTTTTCTTGTGTTTAATCAAGTGATATATGTGTATGTATTACTCTATTGGGAGCCCATTCAATTTCACAAATTTCCAACATTTTAATTATTAAATGGTCTTGTAATTTCAACGAATTTATTATAATGCAAATTAAATCTATATCTTATTTTTCAGTGGCGACAATTTATAGCGAAGAACGAACGGCTGCTGATGAGGAACAAATACTGCTGTTGGTGAATCCTAACGCTCGACAGCCAAGGCCACGCCCTCCACTTAGGGCTCAGAATCAAGTTGCTGAAGGAGGAGCTAATAGAGCTCGTCGGATTGGAAGAGGAGCTCGTGTACGAAATGGCGCTATTAGGGTCGTAGGTATGCCTGGGCAGGTTGCTGCACCCAGAGAGGGAGCGCAGGCTGAAGACATGGAGAATCGTGAAGCAGGGGGGAGCAACAGACGCAGAATTGTTCGAGGTGGAGGTAACCGTGGTAGTGGACACAGACGCGGCAATGAAGCTCATGATGCAATTGCCCCAGCAATAGAAATGGAGGTTGTTGAACCCATAGGCCCAATAGGAGACGAACATCCGGAAAACGACCAGGATGTGGGAAGAGAAAATGTAGGCGGAGAGGGTTTAGCTGTTCTACGCCATGGGATTATTGCAGGCATTCACATGGAAATCGTTCAGCCCAGAGCACCAGTGCAAGCTGAAGATGTGGCAAATTTTCAGGGAGTTGAAAGAGAAAATGTCGGCTGGGAGAGGATTCCTGCTGTGCTAGATGAGATTATTGCGGAAACTCAGATGGAGTTGCCTGAACCGAGAACACAAGTGACAGACAGAAATCAGATGAATGATGACGTTGTGGTAAGAGAGGTGGTTGGGGAGCCCATAACACCACGAGGACCCGCGAATCCGAGGAATGATGTGGAAGTAGGAGAAGAAAATCGCGGCAGAGCGAGTGTTGCTGCAATACTACATGCTACAGGGACTCAGGTGGAGATTCTCGAAAGTGAAGCACTAGTGGGAGCCGGAGTTCTCGGTAATGTTCAGGAAGTCGTAGAAGAGGCGATTGCTCTGAGAATTCAGAGGGAGGTTGCTGAGCCCGAAGCACCAGTGGGAGCCGAAGTTCTGGAGAACCATCATGAAGAAGGAAGACAGAACGTAAACAGAGAGAGTGTAGCTACTGTGCCACCTCAAAATGCTACAGGAACTCATATGGAGCTTGTTGAACCGGGAGTACCTCAGGAAACAGGAGATCTAGAGAGAGGTCAGGTAGCAGGAAGAGAAAATATAGGCGGTGAAACTGTGACTGCTACACCGCATGAGGTTGTGGCGGTAGTTGAGTTCAATGTTGGAGAACCCAGATCACTGGTAGGAGCAGGCGATCCGGTCACTGATCAGGTGGAGGGAAATGGGAATGCCAACAGAATGACTGTAGATACAGTACAATCTGAGGCTGCTGCAGGAACTCAGATGGAGCTTGTTGAACCCGGAGTACCACTGGGAACAGGAGATCTGGAGAATGGTCAGGCACTAGGAAGAGAAAATATAGGCAGAGAAGCCGTGACTGCTACACCGCATGAGGTTGTGGCGGTAGTTGAGTTCAATGTTGGAGAACCCAGATCACCGATAGGAACAGGAGATTCGAACAGTCAACAGGTAGAGGGAAATGAGAATGCTGCTGCACCAACACGGTCACATGAAGACAATGGGCAACTTGGAGATGATGGAGGGGATGCCAGTGTTGAGAGAGAGAGAAGAATTGTCGAGATGCCTTTGAATAGAGCCTCACAAGAAGGGCGGCATATCGAGACGAATGAGAGACCGTTCGAGGCTGCCGCAGGATTGGATGAACGTGGAGATGTTGATTTCATCTATCTAGAGGAGCTGGATCCAGGTAAAAATAACATGACACTGAATATGAGATGG
>NW_011888018.1:54653-56409 GCF_000806365.1 Fopius arisanus
GAAACCACCAAGCTCGTTTAATCATTATACATCACTTAATGTATCCATGCTAATCTATCATTAAGTTTTAGTTTTCTATGCACTGTATACGATTGTTCGCTTCGTTTAAATAACCAATATGATTGAAAAACGTTCATCCCATGAATCCATCCTATTTCAAGCAGTTAATTATTCCTCAGAAGAACCCATTTCCCCCCCTGCCCTGCTTCCAGCAGGAAGCTGCACTCATTCAACAGAAATCTCGAATAAAGAAACATTCCAAGCTGTAAGCGCGGAGGAGTCGCATGTGGTGTCTTACCCCGACGTTCATCTCCTGAATCAATGAATTTCTTTGTTAAGGCTATTGAAAGTGACTCAACAAGCAAGCAAAAACGTTATATTTTTTCACATCCATCTCCTCGTACATTTTTCAAAATTATAAAAAAAGGAAATGAATTCTGACCGAAAGGATGGAACATGCTTAGTAAAAAGAATCTTCGAAAATGTTCGCAATTTTTAGTTTTTCTTTTTTTAATATCGATTTCATTTTTTTGGGAGTTTTGCAGTAACCAAAAAACAGTTTAAAACGTCATGGCCTTGTAGATTGACAAATAAAATAAACCGCAATTCAAATAACATTTGGTATCGAGTATACCCGGGGGTTAATCATCTTTTATAATTTTTAATTCAAATTCAAATTCAATTTTTTTTTTTTTATTCAAATGCTAGATCAATACAGGTGACTCTTTACTAATTAAGCCAGTTGAATTGGGCAGCGGGCAAGCCCCACTTCAGGATTAGAATGTGTTGTAGCTGTTAGTATAGAATGATTGTATTCGAATACCCCCCCCGCACTCAAATTTAGCTTCGACTCAATGTTCCCCTCTACCCTCCACTGTTGCTCGCAATCATTCTTTTCTGATACTTTAACTGACGAGTCCGTTCCTTTTTGGATTGCAGTGGTGAGAGATAATGTATGTGCGGCGATTAACTGAAGTGGGAACAGCTAAAGATCGGATACAATGAGATTGGCCTGGATTTCCTGGAACTCGAGTCATACTTAAATTTGAGAGAGGAGAGCTACCGAGTCTGGAACAGTCTCAAATTGTGATTATGATACGAAGACAACGGACTCCCCAGTTTGCCCATTTTGACAATACCATAGCAGTCCACTTATTTCAACAGAATGTTCTACCACAGGCGAGATTTAAAACCCATTGAACACGAAGGTTACCATTATTGGATCAAGAGTCATGGCAGAGGTAGTAAAAAGTAAGTCACAACAAATCCACTCTCAAATATCATATTTATTGGCCATTTTTTATTGTCTCCCTCGCCATACTCGCACTTGTAAAACAACAAAAAATGTTGAAAATTCCAATTGCTCAGAGTTTTTCATTTTCTCCTCCATGGGTGACTTAAAAAAAAATCCGGAACTGCAACTATAATTTACTTTTATTCGGCTGCGGCTAAAACAAGTGGAAGATTTGTTGTCCGTTGAAAACTTGTGTTAATTAATATGCAAATATTGAAGCAGGATTGACACATAACCTGTACCATTGTGAGACTAGTTTACAGTGGTTCAACTGTCAAAATCATTGACATTTTTGTATTATGATTAACATAATTTTTCGACTAAAAAAAGAGTCATTATGTATTTCTGCCGTAACTAGATATATTAAGCAACATTTTTAGCTAAGAATGTTATTTTCTGGATCTATCGTGAAACCGCGGAGATGTCTCCTAATAACTCTCAATTTTTCAATTCATATAACTA
>NW_011888018.1:65370-67746 GCF_000806365.1 Fopius arisanus
GATCAAAGGCGCCCTCGATGTCCAGGAATAGGCTGAGTGCGTAGGCCTTTCCCTCTATCTGTTCCTCAATCTTAGCCACTAGGTGATGCAGGGCCGTTTCCGTCGACCTGCCTGCCCTGTAGGCATATTGTGAGGCTGATAGGGGTTTCTCAAGAAGCAGTGTGCTCTTTATGTAGTGATCCACCAGGCTTTCCAGTGTCTTCAATATGAATGAGGTGAGGCTGATGGGTCTGAAGGCCCTGGGCTTGATATGCCCGTTCCTTCCAGGTTTGCGGATGAAGGCAATCCTCGATCTCCCCCAAACAGAAGTTCCAGCCTTTCGTCCTTCATTTTTTTGACGAGTTCTTCGACCTCCCTGGTGTGGGGAGGTTCCATGGAGTCATATGGCAGGTATGCTGATGCCGCTATGAATTCCAGGGCCTCGTTCTCCTCGGTGAGGACCTTGAGCTTCACAGCCGTGAGGTCCTCTCCGCTTTGTTGGTGTAAGAAGGTCGCCTGTGCGCCTCTTACTAACACACAGGTCCTAACCTTCTTTCCTTGGGTGTACGAGTGAAAAATTTTTCACCCCCCCCCCCGGCCCTTTACCACCCCATTCACGAACCATGGTTCTTGAATTAGGGCTATGGCTGTCTGCACCCCAGCTAGCGTCTTGCAGAGAACTTGATAGTTGCTCTTTGAGTGCCGCAGTGAGGTTTAAAATTGCAAGCCTTTAGGGCCCGCAGGGCTTGATCCCTGATCAGGGCAGCAAAGTGGGCGCCTGTGGCTCCTCTTGTTGCGCTGCCTCTAATCAGGACCCAGTCACCTTTAAGGTCGGGGTTCTGTCGTTCCATGAGCACGATTGCCTCCTGAGCGGTGACATCCTCGTCTCCAAGGTGAACTACCACCCGATGTCGCTTTGGTAGCTCCTCCGGTGTCATCACCACGAGGACGAGGTCCCCGATTTTGTTTTCGGGGAACAGTCCTTTCAGCCAGTTCCCCGTTTCTTCGTCGGTGCAGCCGACAATGGCTGTCCCGTCCCTCTCCAACACACCTTCAAAAGTCGGTGCCTTAGTGCCCTCTGGTCGGGAGAGGATCTGGGACCTAAGCAGTCCCTACAGGCCCTTGATTTCTTCGGGTGTGATTTTTCGATCTGGGTAGTTCTCTAGGACGAGAGCCCACCTGATCATTTTCTTTGCGACCTGAGCGTAGGTGCCAAGATCAGTCTTGGGCCTTTTCTCAAGTCGCGTGTTGTGGGGGCTTGGGGTATCATCGGGTTTCAGCCGTTTCTCGGCTGCTCCTCCCGACATTTCCTCGCCGCCACTCTTACCCTTGCTTGTCCCAGAAGGGGTGCTTGAGGCTAGGTTAGCCCTTCTCTCCTTCTGGAACCGACGCCTTGCCGCGCCACTTAGTCTTTTCCCCCTGGGTTGTTCTCCACCAGGTCCAGTATTCTGGCCCTGGGGTTCTTCCGTCCCAGGTGGTTTTCCTATTTCTTTTTGTGTTTTGGTTTCCATATATAGTCCCACGCGTACCACGGTAATGCGGTATCACCCGGGCAGAGCCGTGTATGCTTGTAGTCCAGGCAAATTAGGTCTAACATATGTGTTTCATAAAGCCAAGAGGCTTTTCATGTAGAAATGTGTGGTTTGATCGTGTGATTAACGGGCAAGTAATTTTAAGTGATCAAAGTTTGTGCAATCCGAGAAAAAAATTAAAAACTACCCTCAGAAATGGTTTTTCGCGATTAACTTGCAAAGTACACTAGATACAGAAAAAAAGGTTGAATATAATTTGAAGAGCAAAATATTTCCGATAAAAAAAATATCAAGCACTTCATCCCTATTTTGTACCGTCCAACCCCTACAGCCGTTCAAATGTACGATAGGAGAAAAAAATTGATAAAAAATGGAAAAAATTTCATTTTTCAATTTCAAATAATGGTAAAAAATAGTAAAAAATCTGAGTCCTTATATTTTCATAGCAGTATAATTTAATTCAAAGAATTACTATGAAATAGGAAGGGTAACTTCTAATCTAATAGATGAAAAAATTTTTTTTTTCCTCCATAATTTTTATTCTTAAATATGAAACAAATTTTATCTAACACATTTTCATCCATCCCTTATATTTTAGAAGGTAGATGCGATTTTCCGATTCCACCCCTCAATATATCTCCGCGCTGAGAACCTCTACTCTGGGAGTCCACTATATCTATATATATCGCATGGGTTGCCAGCTACTGTGACGTCACATTTACGCTGTGTTTATGCGCGGAATGACAACATTGGATATTTGTGAGCCCGAAAATGATGGAAAGGCCCGTGAAACTCTTCGCCAGTTGATTCGCCTCTCTTTCTCTCTTCCTTACTCGCTCAAGCAAGGAATATAGGCGAATGATAG
>NW_011888018.1:69711-71381 GCF_000806365.1 Fopius arisanus
GAAAAAAAAAATTCAAAAAAATATGAAATTTTGTCAAATTATAGATCCTACTTTGGACTAACTCTGGCCGTAGAATCGGCTCGATCAGTCCAATAGTACCGGAGAAAAAGCCTTTTCTTTTTTAAACGTTTTTTGTAAATATTTGGAAAACTAGTTAGCCGATTGAACTATTTTTTCTTTTAAAATGTCCGTCTCGATAGCCCCTGTCTAGATCAATGAAAATCTATATAGCCGTCGGTACAAAGTTTTCAAGATATTTCCGCATTTCTGGTGTTTTCCAAAACATCATTGTACGCGCTCCAGCCTCCGCAAAAATGGACATATCAACTTGAAATTTCGGAAACATTTTCATTCTTTGACAACGACGGTTCTAATTTCATTTGGGCTCAGTCAGCCCAGTAGTTCCGGAGATATTCGATTTTTTATATCTATAAAAAGATATATATTTTATATCTTGAAAAGAAGTGGGCCAATTTAACTCCTTTTTGCTTCCGAATGGAAGCATTGTAATTGATCTATTTTTCGATTTCTTAATTTCGCTTCAAAACGATGTAAAACGGTTTGTAACGTAAAAATAAGAAGTTTGATCACCCCGCGTGTATGTGCGGATGTCCATCTGGTGGTCAAAATCTAGCTCAAAAAATTCAGAGAAATTCGTCATTTCGTCAAATGATAGTTATTAATGACTGTGTGCCAAATTTCAGCTCAATCAATCCAGCCATTTTTGAGAAATTCTCATTCGTTTCTAGATCTAATTTCTGGAATATCCCAAAAACTATCCAACCGATATAATTCTTTTCCCATTTAACGTATTTGTCTTGATGTCAGCTATAAGGAGGATTAAAAATATATATACCGGTTAGTTCCAATTTTCCAAGATATTTCAATTTTCCTTTTTTTTTTACCAAAACTGCTCTATAAAATAATGCTCTATAGTATAAAATGATCTATGTCGAGTACAATGAGACGAACATGTCCCAAAAAAATTAAATTGGTTTCATTGTATGAAATATTTGCGACAAAAAAATTTCATAATTGGACCTATTTATTCATCAAAAACTATTTTAATTTTCGCATCAATTGAAATTTAATGATTTTTTAAAAATGGTTATAGAAAATTTATTCAAGCGAATCTCAATAATAACTTAATAAATCATACCTGATAATTAATTATAGATAAATGAATCATCACTTATCATTATTTAGCATTTATGATTAACCTATCTTCCTTGCTTGAAAAAGTAAGGAAGAGAGAAAGAGAGGTAGGGATGGAAAGAGACAGGTCAACTGGCGAAAAGAGTTTCACAGGCCTTTCCATCATTTTCGGGTTCACGAATATCCAATGTTGTCATTCCGCGCACAAACACAGCGTAAATGTGACGTCACAGTAGCTGGCAACGCATGAGATATATACAGATATACTGGATTCCCAGAGAAGAGGTTGTCAGCGCGGAGATATATTGAGGGATGGAATCGTAAAATCGCGTCTACCTTCTAAAATATAAGGGATGGATGAAAATGGTTTAGATAAAATTTGTTTCATATTCAAGCATAAAAATTATGGAGGAAAAAAAAATTTTTTTCATCCATTAGATTAGAAGTTACCCTTCCTATTTCATAGTAATTCTTTGAATTAAATTATATTGCTATGAAAATATAATGACTCAGAT
>NW_011888019.1:0-2435 GCF_000806365.1 Fopius arisanus
CAAGATCATCGACACCGAGATTGCCCCAGTCCCAGACGTGTCTTCTGCTACCGTTGCAGTTATTCGGGAGTCACCACGTCGCACTGCCCGTACTGCAGCCCGGGAAACGCGAATCCAGGGGCATAAGGTCGGATATGTCCCCTGAGGCTCTCCTGAACCCGCAGGTCAGTGAATCGCCCCATTTAAAGGGTGAAGACAAAATTTTTCCACATTCAGACGAGGAGAGAAGCCCGTCTGAAGGTGAGGCAGTTTCTCCATCGGGCCTACGCCCTGGTGAGGCCAATTATCCATCAGGCCCAGGCTTAGATGAGGCAACGTGTAATCCCCGTACCATTTTAAAGTTACGGGAGGGTGGTATTCCGCGAGCATTCCACGTGGATATCGTTATCCACGGTGTGAAAATTAGAGCCTTAGTTGATTCCGGTGCTAGTCGATCCTTCGCAGGCGTGGCTGCGGAGAGGTTATTAGGAGAAGTCGGTATATTCCCCGGGACAGTCCCAGCAAAGTCAGTCGTGACTGCTGGAGGTAATATCGAGGTGGCTCAACTCGCCTTTGACTGCCACGTTGAACTCCGGGACCGACTAACTCACCTCCAACCATACGTGTTGAGAAACCTTTCCGAGGACTTCATCCTAGGGATGGACTTCCTTGTGTCCGCCCATGTTGTCATCGATTTCTTCGAGATGGGCTGGTATTATCGGGAAAAACCTGACAGAAAGTATGCGTTTACGCCAGTCGAGACCGCGGGCAATATCCGACTGTGTGGACTTTGCACTCTCGAGGAAAGCCAGCGGGAACGCCTGGCCCTCTTCCTTGAAGAACATCTCCCTCAGCCAGAGGAGAAACTCGGCACTACGTCGCTGACCTCGCATCGTATCGATGTGAACGGGCATGTCCCGATTCGCCAACGACCTCACCACACCACGCCCGCTATACGGGAAATCATGTGGAAGGAAGTTGACGATATGCTCGGAAACGGCATAATCGTTCCCTCACAAAGCGAGTGGTCTAGCCCTGTTGTGATGGTGAAAAAGCCGAACGGGAAATATCGCTTCTGCATTGATTTTCGGAAAGTTAATGCCGTAACGAAAAAGGACGCGTATCCGATACCGAATATGTCGGGGATCCTAGACGAGTTACGTCTAGCGACTTATATTTCGACTCTGGATTTAAGCCAAGCTTACTTCCAAGTTCCCCTGGAACCCGACTCCAGGGAGATTACCGCGTTCATCGTCCCAGGCCGGGGGCTGTACCATTTTCTTCGCATGCCGTATGGCTTGACGAATGCTCCCGCGACATTCCAGCGACTCCTCGACCGGTTGCTCGGACAGGATCTATATCCTCAGGTCTTCGTATATCTCGATGATATCATTATCGTGTCGAAGACCTTCGAGGAACACCTCGCGTTACTGGCGACCGTGCTGGGTCGAATAAGAAAGGCGAATCTCGCGATAAATCGCGAGAAAAGTGACTTCTGTTGCTCTCTCGTGAAGTACCTCGGTTTTCTCGTTAATAATTCTGGGTTGCAAGTCGACCCGGAGAAAACCGCAGCGGTCATCGAGTATCCTCCGCCAAGAAATTTGACGGAGGTACAACGATTCCTCGGCATGGCCTCGTGGTATCGCCGGTTCATACCCGGTTTCGCCACCATTGCTGAACCACTTACACGACTCATGAAGAAATCGCAAGCATGGTCGTGGTCCGAAGAGCAACGCGCTGCCTTCGAGGCGTTAAAAGGGCATTTAACATCGGCCCCTACCCTGGCGTGTCCGGATTTCGAAGTCCCGTTTACGCTCCAGACGGACGCCAGTAATGTCGGGTTAGGAGCGGTTCTCACCCAAGTCATCGAGGGTGGAGAAAGAGTTATCGCGTACGCGAGTCGTGCGTTGACATCTGCAGAGAAAAAGTACACCGTCACCGAGCTCGAATGCCTCGCCGTGATCTGGTCAATAGCCAAGTTCAGGTGCTACTTGGAGGGATACACTTTCACAGTGATTACCGACCACAGGAGTCTGAGATGGCTACACAATCTGCGGAATCCCACGGGCAGGCTTGCTCGTTGGGCACTCGGGTTGTTAGAATACAACTTTGAAATTATCCATCGGAAAGGAGCGTTGCATCACGTTCCAGACGCGTTGCCTCGCGCCCCGGACGGTGAGAGTCCCGAATCGGAAACGATCGTGGAAATCCAGGAACTACAAGGACCTGAGGCAGCTGGGGAAACTCTCCAGACCACTACATCCGCCAAGGATCATTGGTACTGGAAGAAATTCAGGAACGTTCAACGTGCACCTGACTTATTCCCCGATTGGAAAATCGTGGAAGGGCGGTTGTATAACCATCGACCTTCGGACCTCATCTCCACGGAAATGGAAGACATCGATGGGTGGAAGCTCGTTCTCCCCCGCGAACTACGCGATCAGGCAATGTCTCAA
>NW_011888019.1:2445-17554 GCF_000806365.1 Fopius arisanus
TACTGAGCAGCGCAGGTATCCGTTACCTCTCCCTCAACCCCCTTGCTGAATTAGATATAAGTACGGGTTAGTGATACGTTTTTCGGTTTTAATCTCGATTTTAATTTTCGAGTTGCTCATTTCTCGATCAGAAAAATTAGCTGGCGCCCGGCAACCTTTTTGTAGGTCCCGATTGTAGTTAAGTTGAGTATCGGCGAGGAGGCCAGAGGGAGGAAGGGCGAAGGTGATGGGCATTTTCGGTCGGTTAGGGAAATGTCACGTTACAAATGGCGCCCGACGTGGGGCTCGAGGGCAAAATGGTAAAACTTTTTGTAATTTGGATCGGTTGGGAATCAAGTGGTTGGTTAGAGTTTGATAATTTTGGGTATTAGGGAATTTATTAATGTTTCGACAATTTCCGAGGAATTGTTAGGGGTTACCGGATTAGCCGAAATCCGGGTTGATTGAAAAATTTAATTCCTTCTCCCATAAAGCGAGGAGAGCGATTAGGCCATAAATAACGATCTAATAGAAATCAAGTCCCTCTCTAATAATGAGAGGAGGTCCGTTACCCACTCGATATTCGTATCGAGGATTAAATTTTGTAGAGTCTTCTTTCCTTCCCGAATAACGAGAAGAGATCCGCTAGCCATTGCGAGAATTAATCAAGAGAAACTGAAAATTCTTATATCTTATTTAAATCGGCAGTGGGAATGCTGACTTCAGAGAGATGGAAGTAGTGCGCCAAACATAAACACCGGGATAATCCCTCAACGAAAACAAATACGTCTTTGTTCGAGGAGAAAATTAAAACGCTAAGACGAAAACAAATTCGACGTCATCGCCGACAAGGAATTCTCGCGTGTCACCCGAACACGGCGAAATATTATTTTTGAACTCACCACCGAAACTCAATTCCCCTACCAAGGGAGACCGGAATTTTCCCCTTCTAGGGTGAGACCGAATTTCCCCCACAATCTTAGGGAGACTTTTATCCGGCATACAGCGCGCCGAGGATCCGACTGATCCGTCTCTACGGCTTCAGCACCCGAAGTGTCTAGTCGCAGTTTTCCACGCGGAAGCGAAATAATTATCAAGCGTATAGAGACCATCGGTCAGCCGAGTACTCGTGGCCCGGTATCCTGCAAATCATTCCTCGGGTTTAAGGGATTCCTCCTACCGAGTCCTCAGGCGAACCTTCCGTCCGGGAGTCAAATTGTTTTTTTCTTTTCTCCTTTTTTTTTCTTTTTCTTTTTTTTGCGGCTCGGCACGCGACGATAATCGGCAAGCAAGGCTCACCTCGACGGGTAGAATTATCCCAGGGGTAGCTCCGACGGTTATCACGACCGCTACCCATGGAGGCATCCCGAACGTCGGCGGACCTTCGGCAGCAGCACAGGCCCGTACAGCGGCCTTTGCTCAGTTTATTCCTCCCTATGGGAGAGACCTCTCAGCTGGCCAACCTCGATATGGTGCCCCAGCTGAGCTACCGCATCATGAGCCGTATCGCGAACACGCCTATCATGATGACGGGTTCGACGCCTACGGAGAGCGTCCGGTATCTCGCGCTGCACTTCTGCAGCACATGCGGAAGTGGAATCTCCGCTTCACAGGCGCGTCCCACGAAGACGTGGAGTTATTCCTCGCGCGGGTGGACGAAGGCCGATCGTTCATCCCCATGAGAGACGGAAATCTCCTCCATGCGCTTTTGTTCTGCCTGGGAGGAAACGCACTCGTGTGGTATCGCGGGCGTTATCATGAGTTCCAGACCTGGCTGGAAGCTCGAGCAGCTTTTCGGCGACACTTCGCGCATCCCAACTAACAGGGAGCTCTCCGGGATGAGATTAGTCGTTGCACTCAAGCAGAGGGCGAACTCGTCGGTAGTTACTTCGCGTGTAAGCGAGGGTATTTCTCGAGACTCAATCCCCCCTGGTCTATCGGAGAACAGGTGGGGGAAATTTATCGCAAACTTCTTCCCGCTTACCAGCTGGTGATCCCCTTTCGGGAGGAGATGTCCCTCGATGAGCTCGAAACGTCGGCTCTTCGAGTAGAGAAAATCCTCAAAAGTAACGAGGAGCGGCAGCCTCCACCGAAACCGGAGAATTCGGTGTGTCCTAGCCTCGCGTTTCGCCCTCGCGAATCATCGAGGCCCTTTGGCCGACGAACTCATTCCCCAGCCGGGGCTGGTGGCTATCTCCCGAGGTCTAACTCGGCACGCTCGATCTTATTTGATCTATCTCCCGATCGACGGGAAGTTCGGGACAGGACTCCAGTGCGGGATAGGAGTCTCCTCGAGGCTATTGCCGCCTTGACCACCGCCTCACGTCATTCCCGCGAACGCACCCCATCCAGAGATAGGGACTACTCGCAGGAACGGCAGAGACACAGGTCAAGGACACCATCCCGAGAGAGGGCGAGCAGTCCAGCCAGACGGCCACCACGGGCCGAGCCTTCAGCAGCTGCAAGGCCAGCACTGACCCCAGCAGCGGCGCCTCCAGTGTCCACGGCCGGCTCCAGACCTTCAGGATGCTGGAACTGTCATCAGCAGGACCATCGTCATCGAGATTGCCCCAGTCCCAGACGTGTCTTCTGTTACCGCTGCAGTTATTCGGGAGTCACCACGTCGCACTGCCCGTACTGCAGCCCGGGAAACGCGAATCCAGGGGCATAAGGTCGGATATGTCCCCTGAGGCTCTCCTGAACCCGCAGGTCAGTGAATCGCCCCATTTAGAGGGTGAAAACGAAATTTTTCCACATTCAGACGAGGAGAGAAGCCCGTCTGAAGGTGAGGCAGTTTCTCCATCGGGCCTACGCCCTGGTGAGGCAAATTATCCATCAAGCCCAGGCTTAGGTGAGGCAACGTTTAGTCCCCGTACCATTTTAAAGCTACAAGAGGGTGATATTCCGCGAGCCTTCCACGTGGAGATCGTTATCCACGGTGTGAAAATTAAAGCATTAGTCGATTAAAGCATTAGTCGGAGAGGCTATTAGGAGAAGCCGGAGTATTTCCCGGAACGGTCCCAGCCAAGTCAGTCATGACTGCTGGAGGTAATATCGAGGTGGCTCAATTCGCCTTTGACTGCCACGTTGAACTCCGGGACCGACTAACTCGCCTCCAACCATACGTGTTGAGGAATCTTTCCGAGGACTTCATCCTAGGGATGGATTTGTGTCCGCCCATGTTGTCATCGATTTCTTCGATATGGGCTGGCATTATCGGGAAAAACCTGACAGGAAGTATGCGTTTACGCCGGTCGAGACCGCGAGCAAAATCCGACTGTGCGGTCTTTGCACCCTCGAGGAAAGTCAGCGGGAACGCCTGGCCCTCTTCCTTGAACAACATCTCCCTCAATCCGAGGAGAAACTCGGCACTACGTCGCTGACCTCGCATCGTATCGATGTGAACGGGCATGTCCCGATTCGCCAACGACCTCATCACACCACGCACGCCATACGGGAAATCATGTGGAAGGAAGTTGACGATATGCTCGAAAACGGCATAATCGTTCGCTCACAAAGCGAGTGGTCTAGCCCGGTTGTGATGGTGAAAAAGCCGAACGGGAAATATCGTTTCTGCATTGATTTTCGGAAAGTTAATGCTGTAACGAAAAAGGACGCGTACCCGATACCGAATATGTCGGGGATCCTGGACGAATTACGCCTGGCGACTTATATTTCGACTCTGGATTTAAGCCAAGCTTACTTCCAAGTTCCCCTGGAACCCGACTCCAGGGAGATTACCGCGTTCATCGTCCCAGGCCGGGGGCTGTATCATTTTCTTCGCATGCCATATGGCTTGACGAATGCTCCCGCGATATTCCAGCGACTTCTCGACCGGTTGCTCGGACAGGATCGACATCCTCAGGTCTTCGTATACCTCGATGATATCATTATCGTGTCAAAGACCTTCGAGGAGCACCTCGCGTTACTGGCAACCGCGCTGGGTCGCATAAAAAAGGCGAATCTCGCGATAAATCGCGAGAAAAGTGACTTCTGTTGCTCTCTCGTGAAATACCTCGGTTTTCTCGTTAATAATTCTGGGTTGCAAGTTGACCCTGAAAAAACCGCAGCGGTTATCGAGTATCCCCCGCCACGAAATTTGACGGAGGTACGACGATTTCTCGGCATGGCTTCGTGGTATCGTCGGTTCATACCCGGTTTCGCCACCATTGCTGAACCACTTACACGACTCATGAAGAAATCGCAGGCATGGTCGTGGTCCGAAGAGCAACGCGCTGCCTTCGAGGCGTTAAAAGGACATTTAACATCAGCCCCTACGCTGGCGTGTCCGAGTTTCGAAGTTCCGTTTACGCTCCAGACGGACGCCAGTAACGTCGGATTAGGAGCGGTTCTCACCCAGGTCATCGAGGGTGAAGAAAGAGTTATCGCGTACGCGAGTCGTGCGCTGACATCCACAGAGAAAAAGTACACCGTCACCGAGCTCGAATGCCTCGCCGTGATCTGGTCGATAGCCAATTTCAGGTGCTATTTGGAAGGATATACTTTTACCGTAATTACCGACCACAGCAGTCTGAGATGGCTACACAACCTGCGGAATCCCACGGGCAGACTTGCCCGTTGGGCACTCGGGTTGTTAGAATACAACTTTGAAATTAGCCATCGGAAAGGAGCGTTGCACCACGTCCCAGACGCGTTATCTCGCGCTCCAGACGGTGAGAGTCCTGAATCGGAGACGATCATGGAAATCCAGGGACTACCGGGACCTGAGGCAGCTCGCAACACTCTCCAGACCACTACCTCCCCCAAGGATCATTGGTACTGGAAGAAATTCAGGAACGTTCGACGTGCACCTGACTTATTCCCCGATTGGAAGATCGTGGAAAGGCGGTTGTATAACCACCGACCTTCGGACCTCATCTCCACGGAAATGGAAGACATCGATGGGTGGAAACTCGTTCTCCCCCGCGAACTACGCGATCGGGCAATGTCCCAATGCCATGAACTCCACCAAGCCGGTCATCTTGGTGTGGACAAAACTTATCGTCGGTTGTACATTTCGTACTACTGGCCGAATATGTTTCGCGATGTCGTTGCGTTCGTACGGCATTGTGACACGTGCCAACGATGCAAGGTCGAGCAGCATCCTCCTCGTGGCCTAATGGGCCGCCGAGTGATTCAGGGTCCATGGGACACCGTCACCGCGGATATCGTCGGTCCGATAACCACAAGCAAGAACGGATTTTCGTTCGTGCCTGTGATCCAAGACCTCTTCACCCGTTGGGTGGAAGCAACTCCGTTGCGCCTAGCCACGGGAAAGGCAATCCGCGAGAGTCTCGAGAAGGTGATCATAGCGCGATGGGGAACACCCCGTGTTTTCTTCTCAGACAATGGCACCGAGTTCGTAAATCGCGAGATAAAATCACTCCTGGCGAGTACCGGTACTCGTCATGAGACGACCCCTCCGTATCACCCCCAAGCCAACGCGGTGGAAAGGGTGAATCGCGTGCTAAAAACGATGCTGCGAGCATTTATCGAGAGTGACCATCGAACTTGGGATGTTAACTTGTACGAGTTTCAGTTCGCGTACAATACCGCGTATCACGAGGCGCTCCAAGCAAAGCCAGCGTTCGCGAACTTCGGCCGGGAACCTCTTTCAGCTGTTTCCCTCAAGCCCGAGCTGGAAGGTGACCCAGAAATCCTCCCTGGAGACCCAGAGGAGTGGATCGACCGAATGAAACGGTTAGACGCGTTGCGTAAGGCTCTCGTCCACGCCATGACGGAATCATCTAACAAACAAAGGCGCATCATTATAACCTTAGGCGTCGGGACGTAGAATTTCGGGAGGGAGATCTTGTAATGCGCCGATCTCATCCCCTGTCTAACGCCGCGAAACGATTCTCCGCCGCGTTAGTACCTTCGTTTGAGGGTCCATTCATCATCGACAGGAAACTGTCGAAGGTGCGATACGCGCTCGCCGACTTCCTCGGTAAAACCCAAGGCGAGGTCGCGGTACAAGACCTAAAACCGTACCTCGCGCCGGTAAATCCCCCAGATACCGCGACGAAACATCCAAACCCGTAGGTTTGAAGCAAAACCAGACCGCTAGCACTTTTCCTCTGAGACCCTTTCCTTTCCAGAATACCAAGGAGAAAAAGGAGAAGGCGGGGAGGAGTAGGAGGGAAGTCGGTTCCGCCGAACAGGCGCCCCCGACGATCAACGTCGGCAGCCACGCCAGTAGCCAACCACCCGAGCTGGAAATGATGGAGATGACGGAGACGTCCCCAGCACCAACCACACCCACGATGACACAGCTCGCCGCAGCTGGCTGTGCCACAACACCACCACCAACGCTAGTGGCTGAGAGGCCGGGGAAATCTGGGAGGCCCCTGGAACCGCTGCCCCAGGTCCCCAAGGAGATGGCCGCCAAGATCCAGGCCAGGGCAACATCACAGAGCTATCCACCCCTAGCGGGTGAGACCATCTCCCAGGAAGAGGGAACAGCAGGCCGAGCGACTGGCGCCGACGACGACGACGACGTAGTTTTCGTCCCGACTCCAGCCGCGGCACAGCCGGAGCCAACACCTCAGGGCCAAGCCCAGCCACGACCTCCCACCGGCCCACCACTCACTCCAGCCGCCACGACGCGACCACGGAGGCCACGAGTGACCCAGAGGACGCTCCGACCGGACGGGAAGGAGTACTGGGCTTGCCTCACGCCTTTCCTGGGAGGCGTTTGGAAGATGGAGTCACGCAACCCCGGGTTCGTTAACGCCCTCCAGACCCTGGCGCTGTTGCCGCATCAGTACCCGGCCAACGTGAGGGTTATCGTCCGTCCCCTGCCACGCGTCTCCAGCCATCGCCATCACCGAAAGAGGAGGTCATCCAGCTCGTCATCCTCGTCCTCGTCATCGGACTCGACCTCGTCCACCGGGTCGTCCTCGTCGAGCTCGACGTCAAGCGAGGAATGGCACAAGAGGGGCCGACGACATCACTTCAGGAGGCGGGAACACTCGAGCCAGGGTCGAAATAAGCCCAAGAGCCGCTCCAACTCCGCTCGAATTGGCGAGATCCCGGACCTACCCCTCGAGACGCCGCCAGCCACCCCAGCAGCAGGAACGCCGGCAGAGGACGCGGAGGGGGTGCTCGTCCTGCACGCGTCGGACACCGACACCACAGCCAGCGGTAAGGCCCCGTCACACCGCAGTGCGGGGCAATCCACAGGGACGGTGGTACGCGGGAACCGACCAGGGCCTACACCACCAGCACCAACTCCCGTGAGATGCGTAGCCTCAGCACGCAGCAGCAGGGGTTCGGACGCCCGAGGGCGACGTCGCAGGTTCCGCCCGTGGTGTTACGACTGCCACCAGAGAGGCCACGACCACCCACAGTGCCTTAACCCCACGGGCGAACCGTTCTGCCCTCAGTGCGGGTTCCGCTTCTTCACCACGCAGACCTGCCCGAGGCACGGAGCGCCTCCTACAACTGTCGCCACAGTGCACCCGCGGTCAGGAACCCAGAGGAACACCGAGGACCCCTTCAGGCGAGCCTACCATCACCAGCTCAGGGGAGGCGACCCGAGGTGCTGGCCGGCTCCTGGTACTCCCCTGCCTACGACGTGCATCCGTACGAGGCTCACAGCAGGGCGGAGCACCCCCGCTACCCACCAGAAGATCTGCGGGAGGAGTACGCCAGGGGGTGCTGGCGGAGCTACGCCCAAGACTGCCCACCCTACTCAGGACCGCCCCACTACACGGAGTATTCGGGCCTGCAGGACAGACCCCAAGTGATGGGCAGGGGCAGGTGGGCCCAGTACTGAGGGACCAGCTAGGGGCTTCATTCCCGCTCCGCGGAGGCATTTATTTCGTTCATTTCCCGCGAGCGGAAATTCCTTTTTGTGTCGATCATTCCGCTGAGCGGAGGCCTTTTTTTTGATGTGCTACTCTCCCGCTACGCGGAGGCAACTTTCGTTAAATTTCCCGCGAGCGGAGGTCGAATTTATGTAAATCCCCGCTACGCGGAGACATTATATTTTTTTTTTCTTGATAATCCCCAACAATGGGAGGTATTCTTTTTGCGTTTTTCCCGCGAGCGGAGGATTTTTTTTGTCAATCCCCACTACGCGGAGGTATTAGTTTTGTTCATTTTCCCGCTCCACGGAGGCATTTATTTTGTTCATTTGTCCGCACAAGCGGAGGCATTTTCTCTTTTTGTGTTTTCCCGCTACGGGAGTTTTTTTTTTTTTGTAATCCTAGTCTGCCACTAGTCGGGCGGGGCGAAAGGTAAAACCCCGCCACAATCATTGGAAACACTGTATTATCTTTGTTACGGGCGATAAGTAAGACCCTTTTTTTGTTTATTCTCCTCCTTTTTTTTGGCAGTTGGTAAGTCCCAATAGTGCCCAAAAGGATAAGACTGACTAGGTAGGCTACTTAAGTATTAAAATTGTTACATTCCCACAATCCGAGTGTGTTTTCCGACCCCGATCTCAGGTCGTGGGTTCGAGTCTCCCGAAACCTTTTCCCAGGATACCACCACCGGAGGCCAGCACGCCCAGCAACTGAATCCAGGACCTGGACTACCATCGAGGAGGACCGAGGAGGCGAGGACGGATACCATCGGTTAAAGGAGGGGGGTGTGACATACACCGTTTTTTTTTTGAGAGAGAGAGCCGCGCCCAACCCGCGAATCCCACACCAGTGGAGGAAATTGAATAATTAATTAAACAGCGACATGAAATCACGGTTTCGCGATTTTCCCGGGCGGCCCGGAGGCTACGCTAAGGCGGCTTAGAGTTTTAGGAATTCCCTGCTAATTCCGGAATTAGCAGGAGATTAGGGAATTTTAGGGGAATCTACGGTGGGGAAAGGAGCAAGGAGGTATTCCCTGCTGAATCAGCAGGAGATTAGGACTTCTCCAGGGGACGTTTAGTCTCAGCTAAGGGTTATGGGGTCAGTTAATCAGTGGGAAATCGTGTCGGTCCTCAATCTCGTCGCGAAGAGCGATAATATAAAATTATCATCCGACACAGACTTGGTGGTTATTTCGTTCGCGAAATATTCCCGGGATGAACCGTCTGGCTGCGAGTGCCAGCACCCCTGAAAGAGGAATTCGTGAGGAATTTTATTTACGGGTTAGTGTTGGAAGGTCGGTGGGGGTGTTACGACCGACACCTCCCCGAATTGCCGCCTTAGGTTAAGTTATTTAGGGTTAGAGTGTCCACGAATCCCCGAGGAAAACGACCGAGAAAGACTAGCCGCGATAGTTAGGATATTCGGGAAAATTAATTAGAGTTAATTCCCCCATTCGAATTTGAATTGGGAGAAATTAGCGCGTTAGGACAATTAGTGCCATCGCGCTTAATCCACCGGAACTAATGTTCCGGTGAGACACGAGTTCCGCCATATTTTTGGCAGTTATCGCCAGGACATACGAGCCAACGGACGAGTTTTTCCCCAGAGTGCCAAGAAGAGAAGAGGACAATGGGAGGATCCCACCCAGCTCGCAAGCCGCGTGGAAAGGTGAGGAGATCTATGTAAATCTATCCCAGTAACACCGGTTACTGGAGATCGCATAATTATTTCGGCTCGCAAGTGAACATTTATCCTGTTCGATCAACGCATCGAACAGCGTTTCCCTCCATTGAGGTGTCGCGAGTGCTTCTCAGCCATGGTTTATCCGAAAAACCACGGCTGATCGCGTGTGGGGAATTACTCATCCCACAGGGCCGTCCCTGCGGACGTTTTGGGGCATATCGCGTAGGAAAACGTGCGAAAATCCCGGGGGAAACCGTCGAAAACCCCCGTGGAAACGTGAGGAATTTACTCGGGTAACCTTGAGGGATGTCCATACCGTCGAGGCTGCGAGTGTTTCCCCCACTCCGCTCCGCTCAACGTTGAGCGTGAATTCCAGCACAACGGTGCTGAGAAAATCCCGTCTTTCTAAAACGGATGTATCGCGATCCCCTTCGGTGGTGGAGTCCCCCAATTTTGGGAGGATGTTCGCGAACATTCCCCCTCGCAGGTAGAGTTTATCCGGTGCCGATCGGTGGAGGCATCGAGGCGTCGCGGATTTTTATCCGTCGGAAAATTCTTATGTACGCGTACCGTACACGTTGGGCGTAGTGCGATCTCTCTCGCACCTCATCTTCCATCTCTCTCTCGCTTTCCTATAACGCCTCTTCCAGGCTCGCCGAGAATTTTCTCGGTGAGAGAAAAATTCCTAAATAATTAATTTAATTCATTTTTTTCTTGGGGATTAATCCTGGACCTCTCCCGAGGGCCGCGGAATTACATGGAGTTGAAATTCTATAATTCATCCATGGGGAAAATTTATAATTAGCCCTTGTATGGGGCCCTGAATTATGGGAAATATCCCGAGCCTCTCTTGGGGACTCGTGGAATTGCGGGGAGCCTTCTTTTTTTTGGGGGAAAATTTTTGAAATAAATTATATCTACAGTGTCCCGAGTTTTCGGAGAAATCCCGAGCACCCTCCGGTGCCTCGCGGACTTAAGGGGGGTTGCTTTTTCTTCTTTTTGGAAATCATCACCGTCATTGCCGGTGAATTGAATACCGTTGGCCTCGGTCGACTGGGATATCCCCGACATCAGTGTTCGGGTTCGATTTAATAAAAATTAGTCGTTTTGGAAAAGTTAACAGCTTTGAGACATTAAATTTTTTTTTCATTTTCGCCCTTTCCCCGAATCCACCCCTCTCCCCACAACCCAGCATACTGAGCAGCGCAGGTATCCGTTACCTCTCCCTCAACCCCCTTGCTGAATTAGATATAAGTACGGGTTAGTGATACGTTTTTCGGTTTTAATCTAGATTTTAGTTTTCGAGTTGCTCATTTCTCGATCAGAAAAATTAGCTGGCGCCCGGCAACCTTTTTGTAGGTCCCGATTGTAGTTAAGTTGAGTATCGGCGCGGAGGCCAAAGGGAGGAAGGGCGAAGGTGATGGGCATTTTCGGTCGGTTAGGGAAATGTCACGTTACAAAATTCTACATAAGTTTTCCTCAGATTTGAGCATTTTTAAAATACAAATTTCTGGAGATGAATCTCTCGAGCTGGAGCGGAAGAACGGCATCGAGGTAATAATGTCGTAAATTTATAGAAAAGTCTTCTTAAAAATATCCTTGTCATCGGCTGCCTGAGTAGTGAGGAGTTTTCTTCTCCAGGTCATTCTTCAAGCCAGTATGACCTAAGCCAACTACCTCTTGCACCTGGAGTCGTCGGATCCTTCCTCTGAGTCTTCTCATCGGGGTCATCTGGGCTCCTCCAGGTCTCCCGAAACTATTCTGGCTTCTCGTCTTCCCAATCGATCTCGATGTTGTGGATTTTATCACGACGGAAGGTATTTTGGGACATTCAAAATTTTATTAGTGCCGGAAGGATACGTGACTTTTCTTTCCTGACACTCGCGATTGAGAGGAGTCTCCCAGAGGCCTTACTCAAATTTTAATTTATTTTCTGTAGAAAAAAAGAACTTCTAAGCAAAAAAAATAATACAATTAATGGCGAAAACGTCAAACTGGGTTGAGAGAACAATCTATCCATCATCTAATTTATTAACCCTAAACGTTCAACCTTCGAAAGAACCTTTCCCTGAAAAGATTTGGGGCGTAATTTCTGTAGAAATACAGGTTTCTTCTTCCGTTATGTCGGCCCTCTGGCACCAATAATCCTAAAACCAAGATACAAAATAAAATGGTTAGACTTCAGGTCATTAGGCGGAATGACCACCGTTGTCATCCTTCTTCACTTCCAGCTTCCATAACTCTACCAGCTCGGTACGTAGAGATTCCATTGTTGTCAGAAGCTGAAAGGGAAAGTGGAATATCAAAAATCACACATAATAAACGCATAAAATTGTCGGGAAGAACAATTTTTAATAAAATTAATTAATCGCGATACGAAAAAAAATAGAAAGGAAATAATAAAATCTCATTTAAAGGCGATTACGCGGTACTAACAAACTCCAATATTTTCTTTTACAACTATCGTCTAGTTAATTTCATAATAGTTTCCAGAATTAAAAATAAAAATGAATAAATAAATAAATGAAAAAATAAGTTAGAGGGCATGAAGTCGGAATCAATAAAACGTCACAAGCAATTGCGTCACGAGACTCACTTATTACACTTCAAGGAAAGTAAAAATTAATCAGAACGTATTAACGAAAATATTCCTATCTATAATAGGTGACACACCAAAATTAAGTTGCGTAAGACTTTTCACAAGACTTTTCCAAAATGCGTAAGACTTTTCACACGTAACCCTATTTCTTATTGCTCAATTGGCTATGTCATCATCAACACAACGTAATCAAATAGCGCGTGGGGAGAACGCGTTCGGTCTCATCAGAATAAAATTCAATGACTCAAAACTAGAGTAACACAAAGTCGCGCAACCCTCAAACCAAATAAAATCAAAATATATATTCCCCGAGATTCAGCAAATATCCTGAACGACTACTACCGTTTTTAATGTTTTCAGGAATAGCGTCTCTCAAGCGTTTTCGCAACAAGTGCGTAGTGGATTTCGTGGCTCGTTAGAGGGTTGTAACACGAACCAAAGACGAGCTTTACAATCCCACGCGTCAAAAAATCTACAACACACGTGTTTCGTACATTATTTTCCGTCATTGGGGCCGTAATCCGAGCGAAGCGAGGTTAGAATCGCGTGATTACGGGCGCCTATGACATAAAATTAGTTTTTCATTTCCAAAATAATAGAGAATAAATTTTTAGCAGTACCAAACTTAAACAAAATTATTGTCTATATTGTACGTTGCTCTGTGGGATTTAGTTATAATTAATTACAATTAATTTCACGTTGATACGGGAAATATCTTCGAAATAATTCGATAAAATTCGGACATCGTCGATGAAATGATCATCCCGTTGTCGCGGGAGGTCAAACTTATATTTCGAAATTCATGGTATAAACTCAGTTTAATCAGTGTAGATAAACCTCTTCAATTCAATACGTTGAATCGTGTCCGGCATATTAATAAACTTATTTAAACAAACATGGAAGCTCACATTTTTTGTCAAAGAAACGCACGAGAAACGTAAACCAAGTAGCTATTTCCATACAGCAGGCATGGGCAAAGTCGGATCCTCGGGAGCCGGGGCCATAAAACCCTATTAGACCCATTATTAGAAATACAATACCCCCATTGCGTGGAGCCCAGCGTAGTCAGGGTGGGAGTAGCAGCGTGTACGAAGTGGGGCGCAGTTAGACAGAGAGAGCAGCACGCACTTTCCTTTCAAATTTTATAAACCTTACCGCCTAAAAATTCAAACAAATTTTCACCAATTCAACGTGGTAAATCCTCAGTTGTATCGGGGGTAATGGTTCAAACATCATGGTGCCAGAAATTGATTATTTCTTGGTTACCTTAATATTGAATAATTATTTCAGTAAATTTGGAAAAAAATGAGATGTCAGTTCTTTAAAATTCGATCAAAATCCATTCTATTGGAACTGTATTAGATTTCTATGAAACCTATACAAGTTTGTGATTGTAAAAAACTGCTGAATAGATTTTTTAATTTTTGTCAATACAAAATTTTGTTAATACAAGATTTCTTCCAATATGAATATTGAAAGAATAAACAGATTCATACCAAAAATGGAGTTAAAAGTTTTTTTATAGAAATGTCCCACAGAAAGCTCTGGGTTTGAAACGAATGGGATTTTTCCTTACATTTTAATCTATTTTTCTTATTTTTCGCCGATATATGAGCCAAAGAAGATAACTCTAAATGATTTTACCATGAAAGTTCTGTAAGAAAATTTCTCTCAGATAATTTGTATGAACGGATTCTTTTAACTCCATTTTTGGTATGAATCTATTTATTCTTTCAATATTCATATTAGAACAAATCTTGTATTAACAAAATTTTTTATTAACAAAAATTAAAAAATCTTTTCAACAGTTTTTTTCAATTAATTTGCTGCCGAAATATTCAATTCAGAGTAATTTATTCAACGGAATTTTATGCGAAAGTTGATAGAGGGAAAATTGATTAATTGATATTTTTTAACAATGCAAAATGCAGCAAGAAAAATATTCATATTTTTCGTTCAAAAATTCAAATTTTTGCGCGTTGACTGACGTAACGATTCCCCCACTCTGACCCAAGCATCGTCGTCTCGCCTCTCCAACTACCTGCACGGTACAATAGGACCCCTTATTTTATAGTCATTGCCCTAATTGAGGTTGGGAGCTAGGTGAGCCGATTGAGCGCACTTTGCCCATGCCTGCCATAGAGGATATATTTCCATATATATACAGGGTGTCCATTTGAAACAATTCACGTAAATATCTCCTAAAGGGGTAAGCAATAGGAAATGTATTGAAATATCACCATCTCGGATCTCGCAGTTTTCGATATGTTTACAAATTTGGAAGTGAATATTCGGCTCCTGGACCAGCTGCACTGGGCTCGAGATATCTTTGAGCAGGAACCGTATTAATCGATAAATGGTGACTTGTGCAGGCTCACCCCCCCTTCAAAATAAGGCGATAAGTTGTAACGTGGTATTTTACCAGTTACTGGTTCTCGACCGATTCGCGATTTTAGAGAATTCCACCAGACGGGAAGTCACCTTCAATGGCGAGAGTTTTGAGAAGAGAGGAGAACATACGTTTGATTGTATTTTGTTTTATTTTTAAATTATGCGCCACCGCGTTCCATTCTGAGGACATCGACGAGGATCACTGGACGCCGAGAAATGTCATCGAACTCCTAATTTCTGATGATAACTGGATTTTCGATGTGGCTGACAATGGAGCCACAATCCCGCTATCAATTACCACGGAAGTGACGTATCACCAGAACACGAGGCGGATTGGCAATTAATGAAAAATAGGATAATGATTATTGTGGAGGAGAGTTACTATTCTCTCAAGGTAGTCTGTAACGCGGAAAATTATTTTATATTTATTAGGCAGCGCTGAGGATATATTATCTGTAATGTCCAGATTATTTTAATATTTCCGCGATACGATTAAATTAAAATTAAATATTTCCGCGATTATGATTAAACAAAAAATAAATAAAAAGAGTAAAGGCAATAACCCTCCGCCACGAAAATTGGGCAACGGACAAAAAAACTACCAACGACCTCAGTAGAATGTGCAACGCTGCATTCCACAGAGGCC
>NW_011888019.1:18184-31013 GCF_000806365.1 Fopius arisanus
AGTGGGCAGAGATTCTTAATTGTTTATTGGTGTAACGAACACCCGAGTCCTGTAGGACTGATAGTTAAATATTTCATCAGGTAATCGCTGGCCACTTCATTCAGTGATTTGGGCTCTCTCTCTCTCATTCGGAATTTTCGATTATTTTCAGTTTGTTTGAAACTTTGTTAGTTACGAATTTTTTTTTTAATGAGGTTTTTGCGACTTCTGTATGATGAGTTTGTGTCGCAAAACCTGGTGATTCTCGCCATTGAATTTCATTTCGGCTTTCATAGTTTCAAGGTCTCGTGACCTACGAATTATTCTGTCTCTGGTTTTATATTTATTTTATGTATTTTTGTCTGTTCGAGGTCACGTAGACTTATCGATTTTTCGCGTTACTGTTTAGAGTCATTGAATTAATGTGACAATTTCTTGTAAAGTATTTCTGATAAAACTTTTGACTTCTTCAACTGCTAACAATTGAGTTTTGTAACTCAGTTCTTTTCCGTTAATTTTTCTTTAGTTTGGTTGATAATAACAACTCGAGTCTCGTGACTCAGTTGTTTGATATTTTAATTAATTCTGACTTCTGTGACTATTTAATTATTTATTAATTTATTTATTTTGAAAATTTCGAGACTTCAGAAAAGCTGTATAAATTTAATCAGACGATTTGACTTGATCAATCAATTTAAATGTTCCGTAACGCGTGGTTGATTTGAGGGGATTTTATTTTATAATTTTTTTTATGTATCGAAACTGATTTTTTTTATTAAATATTGTTCTCCCCGACAATTCTTATTTTATTTATTTTTTTTTTGCTGAGGATCCCAGTTGCATCCCCTTTCAGCTTCCGATTATTTAAATCTCTACGTAACGAGCTACAGGAGTTAGTGAAGCTGAGAGTGGAGAAGGATTTTGTTTATGGTGGTCATTCCGTTTTTAATGACCTGGCGCCTGACTAAATTTTCTGATTTTATTTTCGGGGTGATTTGGTGCCAGAGGGCGGGCTGATGAACGAAGGGTTCCGTGAACCTTCGAAAATTACGTCGCAAAGTATAAGACCAAGTGGCCTGGGACTAAATGTCCGCCGATTCACATAAAATTATCCTCGAGACTCAAATAGAGTTTTTGAGTTCAAACAGGGGAAGGCCGTGCCAAACTTCTCCGCTCGACACTCAATCGAACCTAAGAACTGGGTCTCACTGATAGCCGACATATCGTACAAATCAGTAACATTTCAAATCAGATCATTTTACTCCAAAATGACGAATGCAGATGATCACTCCTCCCCCCTCCCCAGTACAGAGAATAAAATTTTGAAGAACACGAAAAAGGGCCACCATTACGGCCAATCCTAATCCATTGATTTTACCGATACATTTGTTCGATTATCCACGCTTGAGATACTCCGCACCTGAGATATCCAATATTCGAGCTAGATTTTATTTTTTTGTCTCCAAAAATTTCATGACTTGCGTAGAAATCTAGCAATGGTCCATTATTCTGATAAATACGGATAAACATCCTTCCCTAAAAAGTTCACATCTGAATTGGTGCAAGTGCAGGTGACTTGGATGTGGGTGATCCCCATCAAGGCTATATAATGCCCACCCTAAACCGCGACAAGTTACAGCCTTCACTTCGTCAGGAAAAAGATGAATAGTTAGAACAGCATCCCGAGACACTTGAGGTGGCAGATCAGTGATACCATCGTTGCAGATCGAATTGAGACAAAGGCCGTATTCGAGCTCCAGCCTAAGTACCGGCCAAGTCAGGAGCAGGAATTTTTGGCGCCACCGTTTTGGCGCCACCTTTTTGGCGCTGGATTTTTTGGCGCGCAGGCTTTTTGGCGCACATATATATTTTGGCGAATTCAAATTCATGTGGAAATAATTTTCGAAAATTTAAAAATGTCTGGGAATTTAGAATTGATTTATGAAACAAAAATTCTAAAAAAAAAAAAAATTCAAAAAAAAATTGAAAAACGAATGAATCAGAAAACAGTGTAATTTGTAGTAAACAAAGCTTGAATACGAACGTTATCTCTTACAAGTTTATAATACAAAGTCATATAATATCTCATAAACAATTTTTCGCAATAGAAACAAGCATGAATCAATGCCAGCGGAAATTGTTGGCTAATCCTCGTAAGTATTCCAGTACAGTACGATTATCGAAGTCCTTCACAATATTGATGATGCGTTCATCATTGGTGGCCCACTTGCTTCGTTTTTTTGGGGGGTCATCTCCACGAAGATACCCTCCATAATATAAATCAAGTGAACTTTGAACTGTTCGTAATCCATCAATAAATTACCACAATGCTGGGTGTGAGACATCAAGTTGTCGTTGCAGACGTTTGTGGGCTGCTTCTGCAAAATTATTGGTCCGGTCTTGGTCAGCAAGTGTCCTTTCATAGACAGACCATGTAGAAGGAGGGAAACGAGCTCTGCCACGTTTATTTCTTCTCATAGGCCCCATATAAGTATCCTGGAAAAATAGATGAAAATGTTGATGTATGTTATTGTTGGGAAATTATATGAATGTTATTAACTAAATTAATACCTCGAAATATTGTAGGACTGGATGAAGAGTCTCAGGGAGATTGTCATAGAGTATCTCAATAGCATTCTCAAGATGTGACGTTGGTATAAAAGCTAAAGCTGGGATCATTCGCGCCCACACAGCAAACTCTGGCTCATTATTATACTGTTTCATTAATCCTTCTTCTCCAAGTTTCAATTTCACGTTTTTTGTCAGAAGAAATAGGCATCCAAAAATGTTTGCTTGTGGAAACTTTTGTTTTATACTATTGTGAACAGCTAGTTCATAATCGATGGAAATATTGTCCGGATTAAATTCTGGCCATAGCTCTTTAATCATGTGAAACAGACGATCATAAGTTGGCTCATTTTTATCTGGAAATATTGCATAGAAAACTGGAAACAGAAATCTCCCATGTGCAGCGAGAATTACATAAATTTGTGAGAACAGAGGTGGTGATTCTTTAAAAGTCCCGTCCATGAAAACAGTCTTCATATGTTGGCTCTAATTTTCATAATCTTCTCTACCGAAAATAAGAATACGATCTGCACTATTACCACTGTCTGCTGGCAAAAACTTAATCTCGTCGCCATCAGTAATTACGCAATTCTTATAATTATCTGGTATGATCAATTCCTCGAGATTTGCTGGGGCCGGTGGGACTGCATTGACTTCTTTACGTACTCGCTCGATTATTTTTCGTAACGAATCTTTTTTTGGTAATTTAGCTTTGACTGGCCTAGGACATCCTGTTAATGAATTATTTATTAATTGTGCTAGAGTTTCAAGTGTATCAGCAGCTCGCCTTTTCATGGCGACTTTGACCATCGTAGCATGCACAAACGCGATATCATTGCCATGTGTATGTTCGTTTATTTCTTTCACAACTTCATTTGTAGCTGCAGAGGTGTGGATTCGCGCCTTACAGTCATTTTCAAATTCACAGCGCCAAAATTTTATTTCTCCATTGGCGCTCATTTTATCAAATGTAAACATGTGAGCGTCATGAATATATTTCTCCCGTCTGCGATTTGTTTCCGTCATTAGAGCCATTATGGTTTACTTGGCGAGAGTTGCCATCTGACTGAACAACGGTTTGGATTTTTGCAGTGAGTTATGAGTCACGAATGGATAGTTTTAATTCAAAGGAAATAATCGATAATTTTGTAATGTGCGCTATGTAAATATTGACGGTGGTCTGTTGTGTTTTGGAACGCTGGGTGTCGAAATATTTATATTTTCATTCTTCTCGTAGAAATATTTTTCTCTCGAAATTATAATTCTTCGATTTTTTCTTCATTCATTTTCCATGGAAAAAATGTCACCTTGCATTCTGCGCATCTTCATGACTTTTATTTTGCAGCGCCGAAATTTCAATGGGCGCCAAAAAAATCAGCGGCAAAATGTATCGGTGCCAAAAAAAACTGGCGCCAAAAAGGTGGCACCAAAACGGTGGTGCCAAAAAAATAGCGCCAAAACGCCGGCGTCAAACAGTCGCGTTCCCGGCCAAGCCACACCAGAGTCAGTAGAAGTTCAGCCAACGAAACAATACCGTCTCCATCAATGAGTACACGGCCGGAACCGTGTCAGCCTAAAACGGGTTACCATTTTTCTACGTCTCTACCAGTAATTGCGCCTGAGCTGCGTCAGTCTATGACAGACGAATTTGCGCAAGCCCGTTTCGAGAAGATGCTACGCTGGAGCTGCGTAAGCTACAAGATACCAAATCAATCAACGGAGATTCACCTGGACTCATCCCGTCGCGGTCTTGAACGCAGCATTTGTACGGAGTTATAAAGACGTGCCCGCCAACACACTGATGGTAATCCAGCTCCAGAAAATCCAAAACTGAACTAAGCATTCGAATTAATTACAAGCTGGACTCTGCAACTCTCCTAGCCAATCGAGCATAAAACGAGAATCAAGTCACTCAAAGTCTACGTGCAGCCGCAATGTCACCCCTGGTCAGACAGAAAATTGCGTGCTTTCTCCACACTAGTCGACCCCTTTGTAACGGCTGCTGCAGTTCACTACAGTTCAATTTGTATACATCAGGGAAGAACTTGATATAGCAACAAAACAGAGCTTGGGAAAAATCCGACACATGCATGAGCCCCCTTCCAGGCAGCGGGCTATATGTGCGGAGCCACACGGACGTACTGCCGTTTAACGCTGCAGCGTCATTGGCTCTCCTATTTACCCCAATATCTCCGGTGCTTCTGATCCAAAACAAAAAGGAACAATCGAACCGAAGCCGGGGGCTTCTCCTTTTCGCCAACGATGTCTCTGCTGGCCGTGAGTATGTCGGTGAGGGGAGCGCGGGGCACAGGGAAGGACTAGTATGGGAGTGGGAGCCAACGGTGACAGGTTTTCTAACCTGCTCTCGAGTTGCTCGTTATTCTGGTTATTCTAAATTAGCCTAGCAAAAATATAAATGTATACATTAGGGGGCTGGGGAGGGTCAACAAAAAAAGCGCCTCATCACAGCTGTCCCGGGGGTAGAGAATGCCCCATGTTGAACGATACGATCGCTTGTTCTTTCCATTTTCTAATTTCACTCTACTGCAAGATTGCCTGCTGCAGACTCTGGGAGTGAAGAGCTGGAAGGAAGGCTGTCATTTGTCAATTTGTGATTTTCTACCTCGCACTCATCACAGGCACCCTGAACTCACTCTTTCCTTTTCCAGCAAGTTGTTCATACATGCATTCACTACGGGGAGGGGTATATCAAAGATACCATGATTGTCCAGACTGGTTGTCATTATAGAATTAATCAACAGATCGATCAATAGAGAGCCATGACTGGGCATTCCTTGGCCCAGTGGTCGCCGTTGCACCTTCTGCATCCACCGAAGAGGAGTGGTGACTGTGGGGGGATGAGGGAGGTTTGTGGGTAGCCGGGGGGTCGTCTGATCGTTTTGGGGTTGGAAGTTTTGGGGGGCGGGAAAGAGCTGGGTCGTGGGATGCGACGGGACATCAGGGCAGGGGCAGGTGAGGATCGGCGTGGGGGAGGTTGTAGGACGAGAATGGGTTGCGAGGGGGGAGGGCCGCGTCGTTGGGTGGGTGAGGTCTGGGTGGTGGTCGGTGTCGAGGGTGTGGTTGTTGGGCGTCGGGTGGGGGCTGTCGGGCGAACCTGTAGTGGGAGTAGGGCGAGGGTGCTACTTAGGTCCTTAAGGGAGCGGTTGGGAGTCTGCGGGGCTGTCTCAAAGTCGTCGTCAGAGTCGGGCGGCGATGGAGAGTTGGTCGAGGGGGTTGTCGAGGGGGGTAGTGGGACGTTTTGGGGGTCTACCTCGTCGTCGTCTCGGGGGGGATCGTCAGGGGCTTGTTGTGGGGTCTCCCCTGGGGCTGCCCTTGGGGCTTCTCCGGGGCCTTCTGTTGGGGCCTCTCTTGAGGCTTCTCCTGTGGCTTCTCCTGGGACTTCGACTGGGCTCTCCACTTTTCCCGCTTGATTTCGTACCTGGCCTGAGCCAGCATGGCTTCTTGCTCCTTCCAGGCTGCCGAGGGGTATGATGGTGGGGGAGCTTCCTCGCCGAGGGGGAGTGAGTAGATCCCCCTTCCGTAGGGGACTCTTCCACTGGTCGGCATCTGAAAGGGGTCGAAGGTGGTAGGGTCTCAGGTCGGTAATATGTATCTTGTATATCCTATTGCCTCGGGGGTCTTCGAGGTCATATAGGCTAGGGGAAAGTATGTTAACAATTTGGTAGGGGCCATCATATTTTGGGGCTAATTTTGCAGTGAAGTGTTGGGCTGCCTGCGGTAGGGGTCGGTGCCTTCTCAGTACTAATTCACCCACCTGGAAAATCTCATCTCGTCGGCCTTCGTCATAATGTTCCGCTTGTTTCGCGAAAGCTTCACCCATATATTTTTTCGCGAGATCGTAAAAGTAGTTCATCTTTTCAATTCGCAGTTTCCAGGGGCCAGTGGGAGAGGGATCAGGGGGATTGTCGGCGCCATTTGGTGATTTGGTTGAGGACTGGGGGCTGGGGGGGATGCGCCCCATATTTAGGAATGCGGGCGAGACACCAAGGGAGGAATGGATTGATGTATTCAGGGCAAACGCTAATTCCGGGAAATGCTGGTCCCAATCGCGATGATGGTCGCCAGCGTAAATGCCTATCATGGGTTTGAGGGAGCGATTAATTCTGTCGACGGGGTTGGATTGGGGGTGATAGGGAGGGGTGGTGATGTGGGTAATACCTAATTGGGCTAGGGGTTTCGCGAGCTCTTTTCCGACGAATTCAGTTCCGTTATCGCTGAGGAAAAACTGCGGTTTTCCCCAGCGTAAAATCACTGTCTCATACAATACATTCCAAATATTTTTCGCACTGGCTTTTCTAAGGGGCTTGATCTCTACCTACCGGGTAAACACATCTTCTAAGACTAGGAGGTAACGATACTGATTTTTACATGGAGGGAATGGGCCCATTATGTCACCCGCGACTGTGGACCAGGGTTGGGAGGTTGTTCGCTCGCGCATCAACCCTTTGGGACTGGCTTTAATCGACTTATACCGCTGGGGTTGTGGACAGGACCTAACAAATTTAGCCACATCGCAGTAGATTCCGAGCAAATAAAAATATAGGGCGACGCGGTGATACGTCTTGTCGATTCCACCATGGGTTGCGTAAGGGCCGTCGTGGGCGTCACGTATCGTCTCGTGTCTCAGTCCCGGGGGTAGAACGGTTTTCCAACGGTTTAGGTCAGGGACAGTGGGGTCAATTTGGGGGCAGGGGCGAAGGAAATAGAAAACATCATCTTCTACGGTCCAGTCAGGGTATTTGTGGGGGTTGTTGAGTACGTCCAGTTTCTTCTTTTGATACCACCTGTCCGGGGATGAATTAATTAACGCGAGGGCTGTGAGGGCAGTGGGGCAAACACGGGAAAGGGGGTCGGGGACAGTGGGGAGGGAACCTTTTCAGTGCATGATGGTCATGTCGTGGTTCTGTAATTCTAATGCCCACCGGGCCACTCGACCGGTGGGATTTTTAAAATTTAACAACCATTTTAAACTTGAGTGGTCTGTTATCACGGTAAATTTCCCCCCTTCGATGTAGGGGCGAAACTTACGCGTGGCCCACAAAATTGCTAAGCATTCTCTCTCGGTCACAGTATAGTTTCGTTCGGCGGGGGTCAACTCTACTGGCGAAGTAAATCGGTCGGTCCCGTCCAGTCGACGAGTTTGGGTGTGCAGGATCGGATCCGAACTCCGATTCCTGTGTTAACACCGCTCCTATCGCCATGTCACTTGCGTCCGTCTGAAGGGTGAAGGCTTTGGAAAAATCAGGGCGGGCTAGAACGGGGGTAGTTGTCAGGGAAATCTTTAATTTATCGAAAACGGTCCGGTGTTCGTCAGTCCAGGTCCACAGTACATTTTTCCGTATCAGTCCGAGCAAGGGGATTTTGTCTTCGGAAAGGGAGGGCAAAAATCGGGAATACCATCCAACCATACTGAGAAATCTCTGCAACTCTTTGACATTCCGAGGGGGTGGGTAATCAGTAATAGGGGCAACCTTATGTGGGTCTGCTTCTAATCCATCAGGGGTCAACAAATATCCGAGAAATTCCAATCGGTCACATAAGAAGTCACATTTGTCCACGTTAATCGTCAAGTTATTTTCTTGTAATCTCTTAATTAGTTGGGCCACAAACCATTTATGTTCTTCGAGGGTGCGGGTGAAAATTAAAAAATCGTCAGCGTATTTCCATACGTTGTTCGACCATTGGGTGGGAATGATCATGTCCGTCAGTAATTGAAACATCGCGGGGCCATTTTTCAGTCCGAAGGGCATTCGTCTATATTGAAAGAGTCCGGGGGGAAGTCCAGGGATGGCGAAAGCAGTCTTTTCTTTACTATCATCGTCAAGAGGAATATGGTGGAACACCTGAGTTACGTCAATTTTTGAGACGTACACCGCGCCGTGGGCACAATCAAGCAAATCTTCTAGGCTTTGCATGGGGAGGGCGAGGTGCTCGGTCACGGCATTAAGGGGGCGGTAATCTATGCATAACCGGTAGCTATTGTCGGGTTTTTCAACTAACACCGGCCAGCTACACCAATCGCTCTGGGAGGGTTCGATGATTCCTTGTTTCAATAATTGGGCGGCTTTTTCTTGGGCGACTTTTAAAATGTGGGGGGCATATCTACGCGTCGCGCCACGGATAGGGGGGTGATCTTGGGTGTCTATATGCATCGTGAGTAAGGGGCAAACGGAGGCAATTTCGGGGGCGGGATTTATGCAACTCTTGAATTCTTCGCGGAGGGTTTTTAATTGATCTTCGGGGACGAGTGCTAATTGGGCTAAATCGCAGGGGGGAGGATTTGATAAATTAAGGGGTTGCCGTGGGGGGCCTTCACCGTCGGAGGTATACCATACACTAATGGGTTGCGCCGTGAGCTCGAGGGGGTGACTATCGAGGGTGTGCGCGTCTCCGCATTCAAGGGTAAACTCTAACGCGTTGAGGGCATCCATTCCTAGAATGCAATCGAAAGCAAGGGCGTTTGATAATCTGAAGGGGATGAGTTGGACTCGATCGGAATAGGCTAGTCTCATGATAGCACAGCCGGCTAGTGGGACTGTTTCGCCATTTCCGAGGACAACTTCTTCTCCGGTGGCGATGGCGTATTTGTCAAGGTCCACGCCGGCATTGGTACTGATAAATGATCGATTCGCCCCCGAGTCGATCAGGGTGCAGAGCGAACGTTTTCCTAATTTTATTTCTACGAATTTGCGGTTATCTAGGGGTTGATCAAAGGTAAGGGTGAAGAAGTCTTCGTAATCGATGTAATCGGGGTTGGTTGGGTCATTCAGCGTAATAGTGAACAGTTTGAGGTTGTCGTCAGGGACGGGGTCGGTTCCGGGGGAAGAAGGGACAGGGGTTTCGGGGATAGTTGAGGGTGGTTCGGTAGGGCTGGGGTCTGTTGAGAGTGTGTCTTGAATACGGGAAATAGCCTGGGGGATACTGGGTATGGGGGCTGGGGACAGACTTCCGTGTGGGGTCGGCGGTGATACAGGGGGACGCGAGTTCGTGGGCGGAGTGGGCTCAGGGGTAGGTGATACGGTGGTCTGGGGTGGTTGGGGGGGTATACGGGAAATGGGTTCAGGACAGGGTGCGTTTAAGGCTCTGGGAGTGGGTCGGATGGGAGTTCTCTGGGGGACATGTCGGGTACCGTAACACGGGCGTATTGTTAGTCGATGATCCCGCGGGGGTGGTGTGGGTTTAACACCCCCGCTCGTTAGTTTCCCCGGTTTTTATATGTTCCATATGATGGTCGGGTATAGAACTGTGTAGGACGAGAGTTTGGGTAATATCGGGGAGGTTGGGTCTGTTGAGGTATACTGGGGGGTGCTTGGGGAGAGAAGGCTTGTTGGGCGTAGGGGTTGAGCGGGCATTCGCGGGCGAAATGACCAGGTTGGTGGCAAGGGAAACAGTGGAGGTACTCTGGGTATGGGGGTGGTTTTGAGTTTATGGGTGGTGGGTTCGTGGGGATACTCATAAGGGGCGGAGGATGGATTACGTCTGGAGGATGCGTTACGTCGGGAATGATAGGTGTCATCTGGGGGAGGGAGATAGGGATTTCTGGAGTATTGCTCTAAGGGGACGTTATTTGCACGAAGTGGTTGGGCGCCGAGGGCATGATTTTGAGGGGCGTCAGTATCGGGAGAATGACGATTTTTGCGGTTGGTACGACGAGGGGCTGGTGCAGGGGTATGGATTGCTGAAGGATGCCTATACCGAGACGTGTCTGACAGGATTCTCTGAATTAACCTTGCGATCTCAATGAATTGTTCCATAGTCGTACATCTATCGCGACCCATCTCTTTAAAGTACACTGGATTTAACTGCGATTTCAAAATTCCCAATTGTCTTTGTAAGGGGGGAGGGGCATGGAGACTCGAGAACAGTCTACGGAGACTGGTAATGTAATCGTCTACATCTTCGTCTACGCCCTGGAAACGTTAGTGAATATCCTGCCAGATACTTTCCTCTTGGTCGAGGGGGCAGTACATTAGTTGGAACGTTCGGAGAAAATCATCATAACTTCTGATATTTGGTAGTTCTGTCAAATACCAGGAGTGGGTATTGTTTTTGAACGCTGAGGGGAGAGCCCGAAATGTCTCCGTCTCAGTTAGGCCGTTTGACTTACAACATAAAGTGATCCTATCGAAGAATTTGTAAGGATACTCTTCGCGAGTTCCCGAGAAGCTAATTCCATCCCTTTTGAAAATGTTACTGACCCTCAGATCCCGAGTTTGCAGGTCGTATTGCGTCTCTTCACGGAAGGGGGCCCTATAGGTATCCTGAAGACGAGTTTGGGGGAACCCAATAGGAGGGGAGGGGTCCGTGGTCATATGGGTTGAGGGTTGAGGGGGTGGGATTAATGGGTCCTGGGTCTGAGAATATACTGGGTATGAGTTCCTGGGGGTAAGCACGGGTCCTGAGGGAAGGGTCTGTGTGGGGTAATATCGGGAACTAGTGGGGAGGAATTAAGGGTGGTCTACTTAGTAGGTTGAATGGACGTTTGGGGATGACGATTGGTTGTCGCCTAGGATGGAGGTTTCTTGGAGTGGAAATGCGAAGGGTACACGAGGTTCGGGGGTAAGGAGGTCCATCGGGGGGTGGGGTTGGGTGGCAACAGGTCTCTGGTAGATAAGGGTGGGTCGATCAGATGGTAGGGGGATACTAGCGGGAGGGGGTGTGGGAGTGGGAATAAGGGTTTGTCGGAAGGTGACTCGATGGGCAGGGGATGGTTGGTTCGGGGACTGGGTGAAAGAGGGTCCAACTGTCGACTGCTCGAAACTAATGGGGTCCTGATATGCCCCGATAGTTTGTCCCGTCCGGAGAGTGCCGGAAGGGCGAAGAGTAAACGATCCGTCAGCTTCGGGGATAACGCGAAAACCGGCGGTGGTGATAGGCATCCTCATCGAATCAATCTCATCGTCCCAGGGGGCCGTGTGTTCCCCGAATTTTTTACAAACTTCAAACCGCACGAATCGGTCCTTAATAACGTCTAAAACACCGCGACTGTCAATGCCCAGAGTATCTAGTGAAATCAGCTGATTGCGGGGGGTAAAGGACTCAAACTGGATTTCTAATTCCCGGTGATATTGGGCTATTTGGGTAGGAAGGGGGTCGTGAGGAATGGAAGGGGGAAGGGGGTGGATTGGGCCAGAAGCCGTAGCTGAGGGGGTAGTGGCAGTGGTGGTTGTGACGGTGGTGGTGGTGGTGGTGGTAATTTGGGCAGTGGATATTCCGGGGTCCGATGTGGGAGGGTCAAGGATAATTAAATTGGGCTCCATTTTTAATTAATAGAACAGAACCCACGAAAGATTGTGCGCGGAAAAGAAGAACACGCCAGAGGTGCGCCTTTGGCAGCACCGATGATATGAATGATAAAAGAGGGAAAGAAAAAAAGAACAAAGAGAGAGGAAGAAGAACAAGTGAAAAGTCCGTTAAACCCTATGAATTCGTAGTGAGGAGGCACCTTCGCAACAGTAGAATTATATCTACCAAATTCATCAACAGTAAAAAAAAAAACTATATGTAATGTTGGGGAAATTAAAAAATTGAGGAATCAACTTAACTCAAAATTAATTCTATCCCTCTTATTCTATTCTGAAAAAGAAAAAAAAAGAACTTGAATTTTAAAGGGACACAGGGGGTTGATTTCAATTTAAATTCAGAGAGTTAAGAGGATAACGGGAAGCGAATTTATTACTAAAATCGTAGGATTTTATTTTTATGGTATTGATTTCAACTCTAATAATCCCCTTCGGAATGCGGTGGTTTATTCGCGCTCGTGAGACTCAAAAGGAAAAAAACGTAAACACTCGCGTGTGCCGTATACAGCGGCTGGCCCCACGTTGGGCGCCAATTGTGACCTTGGCCGAGAAATTAAAATATGCTACCTCCCGGTGAAGTCACGAATAAAGGAACAAACGAACCGAATTAATGAAACCAATGATTTTTGATGGGAAATTACTTGGCATTTACGGGGGGAGCTGAAATGAGACAAAAAAGGGGGGTGGGGTGAATAATTACTCGGGCGGGATAATAGGAATAAATATTCTGTATTTCAATAAATGGCTGAACGTTTAAATATAAGTTTAATGTAAGTCTCATAACAAAACTCCAAAATTGTGACCTTTTCTTAATAAGTAATCAAGGGTGAGGGGTAAGGCCAGCCAGCTTGCGACATGGGGGGGGGGGGCTTCTCCTTTTCGCCAACGATGTCTCTGCTGGCCGTGAGTATGTCGGTGAGGGGAGCGCGGGGCACAGGGAAGGACTAGTATGGGAGTGG
>NW_011888019.1:31923-32205 GCF_000806365.1 Fopius arisanus
GTTCAGCACTCACTCGCGTGCTTATGATTTCACGGTCAATGCCTAACTGATTTTCGGAGGTCAGTATCGCGTGACGCTGACCTCCTAATCATGCCTACCAATCGATAGGTCGTCAATTAGTGGATCTCCCTGCCCTATTACGGGCGAAGCCCTAGGCGGCGGAATTAATTCAAATTTGAATTAATGTCCTCATTCCTATAATTTATTTCTCGCCCTAATTTTCTCGCTTTCTCTTCTCCAGTCATGCCTCCACGATTTCGAGTGCCTCCGTTTCCGGAGGGG
>NW_011888019.1:32215-34792 GCF_000806365.1 Fopius arisanus
CCTCATTCCTATAATTTATTTCTCGCCCTAATTTTCTCGCTTTCTCTTCTCCAGTCATGCCTCCACGATTTCGAGTGCCTCCGTTTCCGGAGGGGTGTCTAGACTCTAGAGAGCTTACTAACTCTTGCGCAATCATTGCCCTCTCCTTTCCCCGTGGGCTTGAGGAGGTTTCGTCCTTGCGCTGGGGGGTCAGATATCCTTCGTGGAGCCGTTCCGTAGGTGTGCGTCCACCTTTCGCACTACCTACGCTCCGTTTCCGGAGTTGCATCGTGGGCAACTTGTGGAGAGAACTTACGGATACCCGCACTGGTAGCAGAATGTCCGCTTCTCGCTGGCCTTGCCGTCCTGATGAGCATGCCCTTCCTGGTAGCAGTTGCAGCGAACCCTGCCTGTCGTGCGTGGTCCCTCGGATCGCGGGAACTGGCCTCGCGGACGATTCTCGCCTTTCCGGCTGCAGATTAGGTTAAGTACCTTCGCTTCCCAGGCCTCTTCGTCCGTTCCCGTTTCCCCCCTGGTGGTCCTGCCGGACTCTTCCTCGAGGTTATGGAGCTAGCTTCGCCGTTCTTTGGCTGCGCCTGGAAGTTCCGTGTAGGCTAGCGAGGGGCACAGGAACTCATCCGCGCGTAGGGGTGGTCGCCATCGATTTGCTCCGACGTACCCGTTTTCCCTCCTGATAGCCTAGACCTCCAGCTCGTCAAAACTCATCTCATCCCGTAGGGAGATGTTGACTCGATAGCGAGAGAGCATGTTGCGGTGGCAACAGCGAATCTGCCGGTTCTCGGTCAAAGGGTCGTACATTCGTCCAAAGAGGCTTCTCATTTTCGCCAGATATTCTGACATGGGCTCCTTCTCGGCTTGGGTACGGCTAGAGATCTTGTCCTGGAGCGCTAGTTGGTAATCGGGGTTCGAGAATCGTCTCAGGAACTCCCGTGTAGCTTCGGCCCAAGAGCCGAGGCGACGTTGCCGATACCCCTCTCTGGCGCATCCCGATAGCACTCCCCGCAGGGCTGCGAGTAGGTCTCCATCGCGCAGGGTTGGTCGGGGTTCGAGGGCGTCATCTACTTGGGAGACGAACTCGAAGACGTCGTCGGGTCTCCTCCCCGCGAAGGAGATTTCCCGCCGCTTGAGCCATACGAAGAATTCGGCGTCCTCGCTCTGTCGTCCACGGCTGTGGCGTGTCGACTCTCTTGAGTCTGAGGGAGCTCGCTTCGCGTGGTAGATCCCGTCGACTACGTAGCTCTGCCAGCTCCGTTACCATCGCCTCCAACCTCCGCTTCAAGAGATCTCCCTCTACCTCGAGTGGGGGCCGCTGGGAGTAGGGCCGCTTCTTTGGTATGGTTTCCTGGTCGGACATGTTGCTGGTGTCACCGCTCTCAGGGCCGCCAGGAACTACCACCTGGGGTGGGTTTAGGAGACCAGGTCCTTGGAACCGTCCTGGGTCTTCCCTTACCGAGCCATCCGGCAAGAGAGCTTGCTTTTGGTTGGAGGACTGGTCGTCACTGCCCATAGTATTTACTGTCGTGATGATCGCTGAAAAGCCAAGAAAAGCTGACGACCCGTCGTTGTTTCCAGTGGCTTTTATGGCGAACGGTTCGTGCCCACCATGGGCGCTCTTTCCCGTGGCGTGGTACGCTGAAATATAGAGTGAGGAGAGGAGGAAAATGACCAAAAGCCGTGACAGTTTTCCCAGAAACTACGTTTATTCACAAAAGTTAGATGAAGAGAGCCCACTTAATAGTTTAGGACAAGAGTGAGACAAGGAAGAGAGTCGGCGCAGGTTACCGCCCCGTAACCTGTCGTCCGAGAGAGCCATCGTGATTCGTCGGCCGGGCGGCTTGTGCGTCTGGTTCGTTTCCTGCCCGGTCGCTGGAGACAGTCGAGGGCAGGGAGGACTGCCCTCTCTTGGGGGATCCGGCCAAGAGAGCGATCGATGGTTTCCCACAGTGATCGTTATCTCCGAACAGATACCGAAGAGAGCTATCGTCTGGCTTGCCAGCGGAAGAGGAGGGATTACCCGGAGAGGAGATACTCGGTCGGCTTGCGTCCGGATCTTTACGTCGGCGTCTGGAGGGTCCTGGGGCGTCGCAAATAGCCGAGTACTTCTCGAGCCGCTCAGGGGCCTCCCTTCCAAGATGTGCTAACACGGCTGTGGTGACGGTGACCACCAGACCTGCTGACGCTGGAGTGTCGGTGAGCCCGCGACTTAGGAGCTGGTGCCGAAGCACATTATTTCCGACTGATAGCATGTAGGACCCTCCAGCCAGCCACTTGTCCCGAAAATTTGGGCACGGCTTCAGGGTGCGTTCGCGTCGTCCACACTCGAAGCAGAATTCCAGATGTGGCGGTAGCTTACCTCCATAATACTCCAGGTCATTCAGGTATTTCTCGCATGAGCGGTAGGCGTGACTCGCGGTCCGACAGTAAAAGCAAAACCTCTGGGAAGTCCTGCTGAAAGGGGCCACACCTACAGCGGTACACTGGCTGACCTGGGTTAGAGTTGCGAGAGCTGGCGAGAAAGTCGAGCTTGTGGGCTGACTGCTGTATTAGCCCTTTTAATACACTGAAGTATTAGGGTAG
>NW_011888019.1:34903-55264 GCF_000806365.1 Fopius arisanus
AGAGAGAGAGAGAGAGAGAGAGAGAGAGAGAGAGAGAGAGAGAGAGAGAGAGAGATGTGTTCAGCAGATGTAGAAAGCTGAGGAGAAAGGCTTGGGAGGGGGGCTCTTCACTCATCGGTAGACTCAATGGACATACCTGTGGGTGGTGAGATTGCATTACATGATTCTGCGGGGGTTATAGAGCCATTCGTTAGAGTTGAGAAAGTTGTCTGTTTGCCAGCTCATAATGATCTAGGTGATGATGTAGAACATGCCCGAATTATCGTAGCCAAAGAATGGGAAGGTGTGATGTCAGAAAGGGGTGTGAAGAAGATGCTTTGGAAAATCATCAATCACCACCACCACCTTGGTGGAGCATTCGTCATAATGTCAGATATTTCGGCCAAGCTGATTTTCGGTCCTCATGGGAATCTTTTCTTTCGTTCAATGGGATCTTTCAAACATCCTAAGCAATTATCAGCTCACGTAAAAATTTATCCAGGGCTAAATTTAGAGTGAAAAATTAAATTAAATTCTCTCGATTCGTTGGATCGATGATTGATTTATTCCATTCCTCCATCTGGTTCAGTTTCACTGACGAAAATTATTTACCAAGAATTGGCGTCGACTAGCTGATAGCGCAACAATATGAGAATAATTGCATGGTGCGATTAGGTTAATTTTTTTCAATTGATTATGTCAAAAACTTCCACTTAAAAAGAGTTGAAAAATACTTTCATAATCATCGACGCTTATCGAGCCTTATGTCAATATTATTCTGTAATAACATATCCATGCACCCCATACAGCTTGAAAAATCACAAAAAAACTTTTGTGAAAAAATTTTGCCAAGTGGAGGTTTCAATGTATGATCATATTTTCCCAAAAAATATTGGCAGTTTTATTCACAAAAAAAATCCGTGAAATAAAAAAGACGCCACGCATGTCGTTAACAAATCATATTGATTAGGGGGACTTAACCTCTCAAGTGACTGAGTCCAGTATTGTCAATGAATGGGAAGGTCGCCATTGGCAACGCTAAAGAAGAGAAAGCCCTCTACAAATTGCCGTCTTGAGAATACTCATAGCTGATACATGTCGTAAGAGTATTTCTCCCGGGTCAACACCCCGGGATAATCCTCAAAGTATTCCGGCTGCCGCCTCTATCGTTCACGATTGGGCGCCAGCCAGGTTTTTCTGGAAAACCTGACGGAAAACCAGCCGCGAAGGAATATCGTCAACTCCGCGGACTTTCGGTGGCGGGTCTCACAATGCCGAGCCAGCATCAGCATGACACGGTAGAGTCGGCGAGGTTCACCAACGTACGAGTAACTTCAATCACTAACTTCTGCCGTGCTTACGGCATCGTCAACGATATCTTTCGGGGAACGTATCCCTCAGACTCTCGTGGAGGGATGAGACCATCCCTCTCACGTGGTACTCTCTCCTCTTGGGTGGCTCAACCCCAGACAAGACACAGATTACCTGCGAATCCTTCTCACCCCGCAGGGCGCCGAACTGCTCGAGGCACATGCGACGTAGGTATCCGGAGACCTTTCTCACCCACCTAACGTCCACCCCAACTCGAGAGCTCGGTAATAGCAATCTCATCGCGAGTCAAAACTAGAGTTACTTCCCGTGGAGGCGCGTGCGACCGGACCGACGGGAAACGCCTTGAATCCCAGCCCTTAGTCCACCCCAACACCATGGATTTCGCCCTAGAGATGGACCTCTGTAGCCTCGAACTCTCGTCCGTAGCCTCAAAGTAATCCATTTCACTGATCGGGGACACATAAGTGTTCCCTTCTCTCGCTATTGCAAGATTCCTTGGAACCACGTACCCTTCATAATCCCGGCAGGGATTATTGCCACCAACTGATCCCGAGCTCCTAAAACATCCGCTCGAGACCAGCACTCAACGCGAACTGTCCTGAAATCTACCAGGGCCTTCTCCCCCTAGTCTGAGCATCTCAGCGATTGTGGGTCATCCGTTACCCCACAGCCACCAATCAGCTCGACGGGATCCCGGGGGCGCTAGTCCTTTCACCTAGCCGTTGGTCCCCGGTCCAAGTCGACGGCGCCCTTCGGAACCACCCAGTTGGAACGCCTGTACGTCGGCCCTGAACTCCCTAACACAGCTGGGTTGATTTCCGAATTGGGAAACAGCTATCGTCAGCGCCATCACAGTATTCCGAAACATGGTCTCACCCTACCAGGTTTCTTCCCACTATGTGACTGGTCTAATTTACAATCGGAGCGGCCTGATTGGCCGTCGTCCGATGGTCTATTCATCTTTCGTTCGGCTATTTCAGCCGGTGTTAGATGTCGTTCATTTCACCCAGTTATTTTACTTGTGTTATTCCCTAGAGACGAGAAAATCTCGTTACAATATTGTCATATGCCCATGTGTGAGCCTACTTTTATTTATGTGCGAACACTCGTAAATTAACGATCTTGACAAAACTAACACCATCAATGGTAACTAGCTTCGCCAATCGCCAATTCGATTTTCGGAAAAAAGTCCACTTGGCGTGCCCGGCTTTGGTGTAAATCAGTCACACTTGGTACCTTCCATCATAAGGTAATGTGTAACACCCAATCGAGCAGGAAAACGGTAATTAATAAAGGACATATCTTAGATATGTTCTAGACATATCTTAGAGTAACACTGTCTCACTCTATGGCGCTTGATGCGAAATACCGATTGTTACCGATCAATTCAATAAATATGAACGCATCACTACTTAATCATTGAATTGTAACATTACTGACCTGAAGTAGTCAAAATTCTCACTTGATTCAAATTAATATAATATTAAAGATTTCTATGATATGACGTGACATTTTGTAAACGACCGAAAATGCCCATCACCTTCGCCCTTCCTCCGCATGGCCTCCTCGCCGACGCAAAAACTTAACTCAATCGGGACCTAACAAGGGTGCCGGGCGCGAGCTAATTTTTCCGATCGAGGAATCAGCAACTCGAAACCTGACATCTAAGCTAAAATCACAAAAGAAACACTAAAACGTATCACTAACCCGTACTTAAACCTAATTCAGCGAAGGGATCAAGGGAGAGGTAACGGATGGCTGCGCTGCTCAGTGTGCTAGGTCGTGGAGAGAGAGGTGGATTCGGGGATAAGGGCGAAAAGGGTTCAAAAATAAATTCTTAAGCCCCTCTAAACGTTCCTCAAAACTAGCTGTTTTCTTCAATTAACTCGACAGCTACTTTCGGATTTTTCCTCGCCGACCGAGGCCAACAGCATTTATTGCACCCGCCACAGCGGTGATAATTTCCAAAAAAAAGGAACCCCATTTAAGTCCGCGAGGCACTGGAGGGTGCACGGGATTTTCCTGAAAATTCAGAGCCCCATAAAAGTAGTTAACTATAAATTTTCGCCCATGGAAAACCTCCACGTAATTCCATGAAACCTCAAGAGAGGCTCGGGATTCTCCCAGAAAAATAATTGACGACTGCTAGTTAAATAGAAATTTTAATGCCACTGAAGAAATCCTCGAACAGCCTAGAAGAGGCGATGCGAGAGAGCAAGAGAGATGGAAAGTAGTGTGCGAGACAGATCGGACGACGCCGAACGTGCATGGCACGTGTTATAAAAATTTTCCGACGGGTTTTACTTTCTGACGCCTCAATGCCTCCACCGATTTGCATTGGATAAACTCCACCACCGAGGGATAATTTGCGGACCTTCTCCCAAAATTGGGGACTTCCGCCGCGTGGTTCGAGATTCGAGATTTTCCACCGGGGATCGAGATATCTCCGTTTTTAGAAAACAGGATTTTCTCAGCATCGTTGGGCTGGAAATCTCGTTCAACGTTGAGTGGAGCGGAGTGGAGTGGGGAAAATATACTAGAAGCCATGACGGCATGGACACCCCTCAAGGCCAACCGAGTAAATTCCTCACGCCCACAAGGCTTTTCGACGGTTTTCCCCCTGGATTTTCACATCTTTTTTTCACGTGGTTTGACCCAAACCTCCACAGGGGCGGCGATTAATAAACACTCCACACGCGATCAGCCGTGGTTTTCGAATAAGCCGGGGCCAAAAAACAGTCGCGAACACCTCATGGAGGGAAACACTATTTAACCCGTTGATCGAACAGGATCAAATTCCACTCGCGAACCGAATTTATTATCCTCTCTCCAGTAACTGGTGTCACTGGGATAATTTTACAGAGATTCCCTCACCTTTCCACGGGATGCAGCCGTTCTCCGGGATCCTCCCATGGTCTACTCTTTCTGCTCTTCGTCCCCTGGGGAAATTTCGTCCAGCGACTTGTACGTGCTGGCGATAACTGCCAAAACGATGGCGGACCTCATGCCTCGCCGAAACGCTGGTTCCGGCGGATCGGCACTAATGTCCGAACGCGCTAATTTTTGCCCATTCAAATTTGAATGGGGCAATTAATTTTTACGAACTTACTCTAACACCCCAATTATCGTGGCTAGTCTTGCCCGGGTGTTTCCCCCGGGGATCCGTGGACTTACTAACCCTTAATGAACTTACACGGCGATTTGGAGAGATGTCGGTCGTAACATCCTCACCTACCTTCCAACACTAATCCGTAAAATAAAATTGCTCACAGATCCCTCTTTTAGGGGTGCTGGCACTCGTAGCCCAACTGTTCATCCCGGGAAGATTTCGCGAACGGGATAACCGCCAAACCTACGGCGGACGATAATTTTATTTAATCCCTCTTCGCGGCGCGATTGGGGACTGACACGATTCCCCCATGGCTTAACTGATCCCATAATCATTATCTAACATTAAGCTTCCCCTAAAGGTATTCCTAATCAACTGTTGATTCAGCAGAGAATATCCCCTCACAACTTTCTTATCCTAAATTCCCCTATAATCCCATAACCTCCTGCTGATTCCGGAATTAGCAGGGAAAATCCGAAAGTTTTGAACCGCCTCTGCGTAACCTCCGGTTCAACCGCGATAATGGAGGAAACCTTATTTTTATTTTCATTTCTATTTAAATATTAATTTATCTTCATTCTCTGTGGGATTCGCGAGTTGGGCGTGGTTCTCTCTCTCTCTCTCTCAAAAGAACGGTGCACGTCACAATGATTTCCAGTTGATCTCACGATTGACCGTTCATTAAGTATAATTTACAATCGAATATTTTTGAAGTGACTATGTCAACAAACTTTTAATTAATTTCGGAGCATGTACAATATTTTCCCCGGAATTTGTCGTTGTTTTCTGGAACTTCGATGCCCATCCATGAACTATTCAATTACCCATATGTGTATTTTTTGAGGTATACACAGAAGAGCATCCGCGTCAAGTGGACTTCTTTCCGAAAATCGAATTGGCGATTGGCGATGCTAGTTACCGTTGGTGGCGCTAGTTTTGTCAAGATCGTTAATTTAAGAGTGCTCGCACATAAATAAAAGTCAGCTAACACCTGAGCATATGACAACATGTATCCGCTATGTGTATTCTCAAGCCGGCGATTTGTAGAGGGCTTTTTCTTCTTGAGCGTTTCCAATGGCGACCTTTCCATTCATTTACATTACTTGTCTCAGTCACTTGAGATGTTAAGTCCCTCTAATCTATATGATTTGCAAACGACATCCTTGGCGTCTTTTTTATTTGACGTATTTTTTGTTAATAAATCTGAAAATATTTTTTGAGAAAATATGATCATACAATAAAACCTCCACTTGGCAAACTTTTTTCACAAAAGTTTTTTTGTGATTTTCATAGGATTTCACTTCTTTTTGCAAGCATATCAATTGTTTTCAGAGTAATATAATGAAAAAGATGAAGTATCTATCAATTATCAATCAGTAGATTTTTTTCCTCAATTTTACATCTTTCCACCATTTGCATGGTAATACGTTATAGTTCAATGAACGATAATAGCCCTCGAAGGGTTGAATTTGATAATCAACTTTTTGAGGGGTCCTATAACTTCTCAGAATGGTTTCCCTCAAAATTACTGACGTGTCGACCGGACGAGAAGGGCCTGACACAGATTTTAGACATATCCATTCACTTTTATCGAGGGTGGCATAGTTACAAAAGAGGGATGACCTTTCAGATTGTTCTCATATTTTCAGACCTTCATTTTTTTGTCTCCAAAAATAATATATATACATTTTTGGAATTTCGTGGCCGTCGACTTTTTGAAATAACTGTATCGTCTGTGTGAACCTAGATATTTTGATTGTCTCTCAATAAGCAGGTATAGTGATCACACTTCTTAGCACAATCAAGACTATTGACAGAATATTGATTACTAAGAACAGAAACGGAAGTTGTTGGCACCGCCTTCAATTTCCAATTCTGCATTTTCTGCTTGATATTTTTTGTATTTACGTTGAATCTATTCAATTGCACAATCAGTATATCAGAAGTTGAATGTATTCTCGTCCTTCAACTGAACTTAACATACTCGTTACAATGAATACAAAATTGAATAGTGTCTTTCCACTCGTCGAAAGCATGTTTAATTACTTGTTCAAATCAATGGTATTTTTAAAATCATTCAGCGAGAGAGTAATCTTAGAACTACCGCGGTTGGAAGTATTCATGTCATTACATGACATACAACAATCTAGGTAAGTGAATTCTATTCGGGTCGGTTTTCGTAGCTGATCCGTTTTGCTAAGAACTTTTCCGAGAAATAGTACCGGGTCGTGTTCGATATCGCCACTAAATTCATTGTCGACTGTTCGTGTCAACTTTGCTGCATCCAGAACTTGCTTACCGTTGAATCCGTAATAATTGATTTTTAATGATTTTTGTAAAATAATCAAACTTTTTATTGGAAGTTAGCCATTAACTTGAAAAATTATTGACATATAGTTATTATGGATTAACTGCTAATTTTTATCTATCATTCACCTGTAAAACACCTGGAACCAATTTACAGGGTCCAAATAATTAATCTATATAATTCGGGGGTCCATGCCATACTCCAAGCCCGAATTAGTTCAGGCGCCACCGCTACGGCACTTTCATTCGGAAACTTATTCTTACGCATGAATATGTCTCCTCTAGTCTCTGGACAAAAAAAGGAAAAGAGAGAAAGACACACATTATATTCGTTGCCACCTTTGACGAATAAATCCAACGCTGAGAGAAAATAAAATTGAGGAAATATGACATTATGATGGTTGTTATGGGAGGATATTTTTATTTCGTGATTCAATCGAAAAAGTAGACATACCTTCATAACGCTCACAGTTAACTTATATAATCTTACTAAGACCCGATTGCGCGAACAATTCCCGTAGTACGCGAAAAAAAATCAAACACATTTTTGGGGTAGTTGTATTGTGTATATTATACGCGACAGCATCGGCATGTGACTTCACACCGATAAAACCTGCACTTGGCTCATACGCAATCGCGTATCTTGATGAAGAATGTTTGCTCCATATAAATTCTCCTTCACCGCCAGACGATTCACTAACCCACTGATATAAGCACTAGCGTTTATGTGACAGACACCAGACGCGCAACGCGTATAAGAGAGAAACAATCATCGAAAGCTTAGGCGCCTGAGAAGAGACCTCCCTTGTTCTCATGGACAAGGAAGCGCCCCCGAAATTGACTAGGGTGACGGCCTTTCTTCCGGGAAAATCGGTGGGAACAGCCGTCTCCCTGAATCGTATTAAAAGGCGAAACACTGGACTTCTCACTGAAAAGTGAAGAGTCTGGGACTGCTAGCAGGGGAAGGGAGAAGCCAACTTCTTAATAGGGGTGGCCCCCAAGTGTCTGGAAACGCTGAAGGAGACGGACATGGCTGCATTCTATTGCCTCGGTCAGGCTCGTTTTTACGAGTCCCGGCGGGGGGCGGAGGAGCGACCACCCGTCCCAACGGACAGCCGGCGATCGTAGCACCCGGCAGCAGTCCTGCGGGGAGTCACGCGAAGGCATTTCAAGGCCACCAACTGGGGCTTTTTTAAGAGGGAACTGGAGAAAAGGCTGGATGTTGGATGTGTGAGGCCCAGTAACATAGGCAGGTGAAAGGACGAGTTGGAGAGAGTCCACAATACCCTAAGTGACTCCTTCTATCGGGCATTTCCGATCAGACCATGCAGGGTAGGAATGAAAGTTAAATGATGGAATCGGGAACTCGGGATACTATGTGACCTGGCCAGGCGACTTTGGAACCGAGCGTACCGCACCAAGAACGGTGAGGACTGGACTCAGTATAGGAAGGTACAGAGGGAGTTTAAAAATCTCATCAGAAAATCAAAAGAGTAAACATCGAGAACCTTCTCTGAGGAGCTGGAGGCCCCATCTCAGGTGGCTAGGCTTCGCAGGGTCTTCCCCGGCGGACTCAGGCAAGATTTGGACGGAATCATACTACCTGGTAGTGATGGCATCATCCAGCCAGATGAAATACTCGAACACTTGATCCAGATGCACTTACCCGATTCAGTCATACAGGTAGAGGGAGTGTGCCCTGCATTAGATTTGGTACTCCATTTATGATACAGTACTGAGCTTGCTAGAAAAGTTAAAATACCTAGATGTATGACTCCACAGAAAGCTCAGGTGGAGAAAGCACATCATTATGCTGACGAACAACGTCATCAACACTTATAGGGCAGGGGAGAGGATGTTTGGAAACACGTGGAGATTGAGGCCTAGCTCTTTCTCCAGTACCCCCACCTCAATATTAAGGAGGCAACGCAAATCTCGACCGGAGGAATACGGCTATAAGGCCTCAACCAGGGGGTGATAAAAAGTGGACGCCACTAAAGGGGCTGGTCTGGTACACGGATGGCTGCAGAATTAGCAATCGACTGGGAATGGCGATTTGGTCTGACCTTCAATTGCAAAGACCCAAGATAATGGAATGGACTGGCATACTACCATGCTCCAATCAAAACTTGCAATCGTGTGGGCCTGTGTCAGGGAAATCCTAGGCAGGAGGGACAGAGGCAAAAATATATACATTTGCTCAGATAGCAGGCGCGCATTGAAGGCACTGCTCAGGTATCAGAGTTGTTCTCTATTAGTCAACGACTGCACTGAGTTGATGGAAACGAATGCTGCCCACAATCACCTGGAAGTGGTCTCAATCCCGGGCCATACTGGCATTCTTGGTAATGTGAAAGCCGACCAGCAGGCCAAAAGAGGTTGTGTCGAGTGTTCCGTCAGAACGTCTAAGTCGTAGTCAAGGGTGATTCTTATGTCAGCGACAGACGGTGGCAGCACCTGACGGGCGTCCTTTTCTCGATGACTTTTGCGTGCGCAGAAAATCGTTACTGAGTATCCGACACTTGTGGCGTATGCAACGAAATCCTTTTTCTTACCAGTTTTTTAGTGTTTCAGCAACGACTCGTTTCTTTTATCTCAATTCTGTGGTGCTAGTATCGTTCCCTAGTACAACAGTGATTTCAACGAGAAACGAGGTCACGTTTCCTATTAAGGAAGTAGCCGCACGTGATCACACGATCGGCACTAACCTCGTGGTCTTCCACCTCGCTGCGAACTGCAACTTTCAAGGAGGAACAACGTTCCTACCGATTAACAAATACAACGATTTATTTAAATTTAAGGTTTAACATAGTTAATTGAGCGTGATCATTTCTCGCACAATAATCGACAAACGTTAAGTGTGTATGGGACAGTGAAAAACGTAATACTTGTGACGTCATTCACAGGTTAATCCACTTGCACTTCTTCTTCTGGACCATCCTGGCTGCACGACTAGCCCGGGTGGTCGTGGTAGTTGGGGGGAACAAGTATTATTATATTACACGGGGTTCAGTAGGCTTGTTGGGGTGGGATAGGAAACCAAAGGGTACTCACGGCGACTCAGCGATCTTCTCTGAACAACAATCCTCCACGGGCAAAAATCCTCCACGGCCAAAAATCCTCCACGCCAAAAACTCTCCAAAAACGCTCTCTGCTCTGCCGTACACTGTCGGAAAAATGCTCTCCACGACTTCTCTCCACAAATTCTCTCAACTACTTTCTAATAATTTCTCTCCTAAATTCTCTCCCAACTGCTCCGATATAATTTTCTCACACTTCTCTTCTAACGCGGCAAAGTCCGGGGCAGCTGTATATCGAGTGATGGCTGCCAATCATCTTCGCTTCTTCTTCTCCGATTATCGTCGATAATCGGGATTCAGCGGAGACACTTGTCATTCAGTGTCCTCGTCTTAATTATTCATCCTTGTGAGCTCGTCACAGGAGGTCTTCTTTTTCCGGTGTCACGTGATGTGTGACGTCGCCATGGGGGGTTTCGGTTTCTCTCGCCACGTTGCGTGTGGCGACGAGAGGAACGGTGGCTAAGAAGGGGGGGGGGGGGGGTGCTTCTCCTTGTCGCCGGCGATGTCGCTGTTGGCGGTGAGTGAAGGGGCGAGGGAAGCGCTAGGCAAGGGGAAGGAATATTTCGGAAGTGGGAGTCAACGGTGACAGGTTTTCTAACCTGCCTTCGCCCAACTCTATCAACTGTAACGCGATTTTCGCGTTAATAGTTTATATGGATATTTATGGAATCAAAACACGCTCTCTGACGTACCGATTGGGACCGCTATTCCCCACGCGTGGGAAGTTGAGGTTACAGTACTGAACCTCAGCTTCCAATGAGACTCCTCTGTCGGAACATTTGGTTCTCCACTCCAGAGAACTGTTCCACGTTAGACGGGGCGGGCATTCAAATGGCCAGGAGTCCAGATAAGAGGTTACCTGGACGGCCTGGTTGGTGAAATTTGAATTCGGCGCGCTCCAGCAAACGTTACCGGCAGGGATATCCTCGCGGTGGCGATGAGAACTCCGCGGATAGTCCCCCACGCACTCCAACCGCGTGAGTCGAGAGTGGGGAGTCGACCATACTAGGTGGGCGCTCTCCACTCTGCGCGTCAGAGTTGCTCCGGCACTCTCACGGGCCACTCGGCCCCGGGCTCTGACAGCCCGTAGCTCTCGATGATTAGTGTGGCTATATAGCCCGCCATATCGCTTTACCTATCGCTACCTCTCTTACAGCCATGAGGCTGAGCTAACGGAATATAATAGAAGGTATACCTATACCTAGAGCTCTCGCGATGCTAGCGCATATCGGCAGCTATCGGCGTTCTACCGCTATCTAATTACTGATCACTCTCGCCTCTATCGACCTGACCTGCTATCGATCACCCTACCTTACCAACCTTCCGACGCTATCGGGGACCGACCATACTAAAAAGAATTCCGACCCTCTCTCCATAACCTAGCATACCGAGCGACCCAGTGCTCCCGCACGTGTTCTAACTTTACATCCGCCATTTTGGTATTTCGCGGGAAGTCTCCAGAGGTCCTCACTGCACCCATGGGAAAGGGACAGTGACGATCTCTGGTCACGCACCTAATCTTAACTTATCGGTCTTTCCTAATTGTGTCCTCAACAACTAGGCGGAAACTTCTCGGTCTTTCCTAATTGTGTCCTTAACAACTAGGCGGAACTTCTTGTCTGTCCTGTCGCGAGAACGGGCAAACCCCACCGTTCTGTGCTCTCGTCCGTATCTGTTATCGGTTATCTCTGGGGAGGTGCTAACCCCCACCTCCACCGGTAAATTCGGTCTTTCCTAATTGTGTCCTCAACAACTAGGCGGCTTAAATGGTATTTCCTAATTGTATCCTTAACAACTAGGCGACTCTCTGGTTTGCTATTTTACCCACTTAAAATAGCTGGCGCCCTCCTGGTAAATTCGCGGATGCTATGGAACCGGCGAAGGTAACCAATTCCCCGGACTTACGGAACACTCCGGGGAAACATCGTTACACAACCTAATGCTCTTAACAATATTTTCCTACTGTAGTAAATACTTTTGCATTAGGGGGCGGGGGAGGGGCCGAAAATAGTGCCTCGTCACAGTTTAAAATGATTCCTCACATTTCATTAAAAAACGAAGAATATAATCATCTTTCTTATTCGTTTCTATCCGTAACCATTTTGACAAAAAAATCTCACAATCATGAATTAATTTATAATTATCATTATGGAGGTAGTATAAAGAATTCATCGCCAGCAGATCGTCTGAAATTGTTTCCAGCTATAATTTTCCACTACGGGATATTAAAAATTGGATATTGCAAATTAGATATTAGACTTCAGACATCACATGCTAGATAATTAGACGTCAAACATCATATGGCAGTTAGTCCATCTCTGATATCACATGGGTATTACCCCCCCCCCCCCCATAATAATTATGCGACCCCAACCCATATCATCCCGAATCGGCAAGGTAGTACTCGCCATTATCGAACGAGTGTCAAGCAGAATCTGACAGTACCTGTCCCCGCAGCCTCACACGCTCTCCGCCCCCTCACAATGTTCAGAACCGGTATAGTTTATCTACTTACAATCACTACCTTGGATAACCCAAATAATAATGAAGGCTTCTTTTTTCAGCAGCAATTAGTAAATGATTTCAACTGGTAATAATCGTTTAATTACGGAGACGTTACGTCATGGCGACGTACAAAATTATTGTTGAAATTTAAAGAGGTTTAATTAATTCCTAATACGATTAAACAATATTAAAATAAATAGATCAAATTTAACAACCGGTTATTCGTCTTACATGAGTAAAACGAGTAAAATGACAATCATGATAATGCCAATGTGAACCTTCAGATGTTAAACAAAAAAATCACGCTTTACTGAGGGTCTTATGAAGCATAGTGTCCAATTTCCCTTAGAGACCGTCTGTTGAAGTAACAGCCTCATTAGGCTTGGACAGGAATAGCGGTGGCAGCACCTCTTGGGCATGGCCTAATTTATCAGCCGTGATCCTGTTAATATGCAAATGTCTTACCTGCTGCTTTACCTGTTCTCATTGCGTGACTTCTTCCGTCTTCTCTATTTTTCGGTGAATCGCGTGTAGCGTGAATTTTCTTCGGAGAAAATTAAATCAACGAGTTCCTCGAACATCTCTACCGTGGACATTCTCTATCTTGTTTGAGTATCTAATAACGTGCATTTACGCTGTGTATTTTCACATCATTATTGGTGCAGACATGTTATATTTTTGTGAATAAGTTTCATTCGCAATTTCAAACATGCGTTAAAAATGGTCGAATAAAGAAAACGAGGAAGAAAGAATCAACATTCATCAAATTCATCGACAATCAACAGCGAAAAATTCGATCAAATTTATCGGGATAGGCAAAAATGTTTTTTTTTTTAAATCTTGTATTCCTAAGAAAGTCCTTCGTTTATGAAGATTCTACTATTAATTTGTGACGACCTCCGTCATAAATCGACTTTTCATGTTTTCGCCACTTATTTTAATGTTTTTTGGTGGAAAATCCTTTTTTTTAAAGAAAGTAAAGTAAATTTTGAATAAGGGCTTGGGGAGACTCCCCTCATTCGTGAGTGTCAGAAAGGGAAATTCACATATCCTTCCGGCACTCATAAACTTTTGAATGGCCGAAAATACCTTCCGTCGTGGCAAAATCCACGACATTGAGAACGATTGGGAAAACGGGAGGTGAAAATATTTTCCGGAGACCTGGAGGAGCCCAGAGCATTACATCAAGCATTGTAAAGCGTACCGTCTCAAGCTTGATCAGAGTTGCCTTCCAGCCGGCATAAAGTCAAGTTGAGTTTTTGAGAAGAGAAAATCGTTTTCGTAATTTGAGTTTAATTTGAGTATTTTTGGAGTCTTAGTTGCTGTCCTATCTGGAACAAGACGTGGTGAAATGACTAAACAGGTAGGCGGAGCCGAATAATATAGATTTTTGAGGAAATATAGTTTTTTTGAGGAGCCTGTTGTTGGGCCCATAATGGCGTCTCTTATGGAGTCCTTTCAGAGTTGAGGGAATCTGAGGATCCTTTCTGAGATTTAAACTCAAGTTTAAGTTCAATTTTCCGATTAATATTGTCGCTACTTTTTAGTTCATAGATATCTTATTTGTGATAGAGTATCCAATAATTTGTATTATCGATTATCAAAAAAATCAATCAATTTAATCTTTTTTTGTCGTGCTAATTTTGTTTTGCTGCGACGGGGACGCGAAGCCTGAAGTCAATATTTTGTATTGTTTTTATTCAACATTTTTTTGTGTGAATTATAATATTTTTCATTTCGAGTTAAAGACTTATCTTCTTTGTTGAGATAGCGAAAAATCCCAGATTCGGGGTATCGATTCCCTCACGCCTTGTAATAAGTAGAGTCTACTCTTATAAATCAAAAAATATTTTCACTGATTGGCGCCACGGAAAAATCTTGAGCTATTCGATATTATTTTTTGATTTGAATTGAAAATTTAAGTTTATTCTTTGGAGCAGTGGCGTACGTCACAAATTAAAATCACTTGTAATTTTCATTTTTAAATTAAATAAATCGTTTCAATGAAAAGTCCTCAATGATTACGGATTCATATTTGCTATAAATGATTAACTTATATGAGAGGATCGTGAAAAGTACAAAAAAATTTCTATTAATAATCAATAAATAATTTTCTCCTCGTATTAAATTTTTGATTACTGAAGAAAGGATTTTCTTAGTTTTGAAATCGGTATATCAAATCGAAAGGTACATTCATGACTATAATCCAATTTTGTCTCTTATGTCAGTTCCTCTAGCCGCATACCTATTGCAGGTTATTTCCGAAATCTATAGGCTTAGAACACTTCGCTAATAATACTCAAAGTTTTGCACTGTACATTTCCTCACTACTAACAAATATTACGCATACCACTATTATTAATAATACTGTTGTTAATAATGAAAATAGTCAAAGATTTATTATTTGGTGTTGCGAAAAGAACATCAAGTCAACCGTCGTGAAAGTTTAAAGTAGAAGCTCAAACTCCAATTTTTATGAGGGTCTAGAACTAAAGCAAAATAATGGATTCTCTACTAAGAGAAGGAACTTTTTAAGGTTTTCTAAACGCATTTGGCAGCCAGATGTCTTATCAAAATGCTAGTCAAATTATTATTTGAAGAAGGATATCCTGTTGGATATCCTGAGATAACGTGGGGAGTGCGTTTAAAGTGCATGTGCTCAGCTTCATTACATTTTGATCTCAAAATTACGTCAATTGACGTGTCAATTCCCATCACAGCTAAATTCGTCTGTGATCAAAACCTTTCAGGTCAACGGCGATTTGAGGAAGCCAATATCACGAACTTAAGCGAAATCGCATCAGTCATATTCAAGTAATTCACGCAATTTCCTTCGAATTAAATTTGTGTTACCCTCATGTCGCCAATGAGTTCACGCTCACCTAAGCCGCGACTCTTCCAGCATCTCGCGCAGAACCTGACCTATTCATTCTTTGATAGATTAACGGAGTCTAACCTAATCGAGTGGTTGTTTGAAGTGAATTACCGAGCATTTTCCTCATTTTTACTTTGCGGTTGCTGCCTTTCAATAATTCAGGCTTTTTCGAGGTGATAACACTGGATATCAAATATCATCTATTTCCTCCGAGGAAATCACTGTATGTATATAAATTAATACTTCGTGCCTGTTAACCGATAGGTATCATCGTTGTTAATACCAGGTGTCTCAATTCTCACTTATAATGTCAGAAGAGCTTCAAAATTATTGCGTATTTTCAGATAGCTTTGTGACAAGCAAATGAAGTGTGACGTGACAATAAAATTTTCAACGTCAGCCTCGGAAACCGAAAATGAAATACACCGAATAACAACTGACAGATCCAAACGGACTACTAAGTGGTTGGTCTCAACACCCTTGGCCACTCAGGGGATTAGTCTATATTTCATCAACGGAGTTGCGCCGGAATAATGAGTTTCCGTCGGGACTACAAAAACAATTATCCACCGTATTGAGGCACGTTACTCTAGTCTCTGCTTTTGTAATATCCTCTCGTTACGTGAATTCTCTGAAGTATTCAAAAGCATAACTCGTAATGTTCTCAGGATTCGCCTAGGGCCATGAAGTTGCTAAGCGACACTCAGTCATCGTGAGGGTCTGCGAATTCCCTACGCGTGGGGCGTTAAGGTTATAGTACTGAACCTCAGCTCCCAATGAGACTCCTCTGTCGGAACACTTGGTTCGCTACTCCAGAGAATTGTTCCACGTTAGACGGGGCGGGCATTCAAGTGGCCAGGGGTCCAGATAAGGGGTTAACTGGACAGCCTGGTTGGGGACATTTAAATTCGGCGGGCTCCAGGAAACGTTACCGGCAGGGATATCCTCGCAGTGGTGATAAGTACCACGGACGATCCCTCACGCACTCCAGCCGCATGAGTCGGGAGTGGGGAGCAGAGCTACTAGGGAGCACGCTCCACTCCACATGTCAGAGTTGTCTGGGCATTCTCACGGGCCAGTCGGCCCGGGCTCTAGCCAGCCCGTAGCTACCGATGACCAGTGTGGCTATATAGCCCGCCCTATCGCTGTACCTATCGTTATCTTTCTTACAGCCATGAGGCTGAGCTAACGGAAAATGAGAGCAAGTATACCAATACTTATACCTCGAGCTCCCACCTTGCTAGCGCCTATGCAAACCTATCGACCTTCCCTCGCTATCTCATTACCGACCGCTTTCCCCTCTATCGACCTGATCTGCTATCGATAGCCCTACCCTACCAACCTCCCGACTCTGGCGGGGACCGACCCCACTAAAGAGCTCTGACCCTCTCTCCATCACCTAGCATCCTGAGCGACCCAGTGCTACCGCACGCGTTCTAACTTTATATCCGCCACTTTGGTATTTCGCAAGAAGTCTCCAGAGGTCCTTACTGCGCGCTGGGAAAGGGAAAGTGACGATCGCTGGTCACGCACATAATTTTAAAGTATCGGTCTTCCCTAATTAAGTCCTTAACAACTAGGCGGAAACTTGTCGGTCTTTCCTAATTATGTCCTTAACAACTAGGCGGAACTTATTGGAACTAATTGTCTGCCCTGTCGCGAGAACGGGCAAACCCCACCGTTCTGTGCTCTCGTCCGTATGTGTTATCAGCAATTTCTGTGGAGGTGCTGACCCCCACCTCCACCGGCCTCTTTGCTCTTTCCTCATTGTGTCCTCAACAACTAGGCGGCTTAAATACTATTTCCTAATTGTATCCTTACCAACTAGGCGGCTCTCTGGTTTGCTATTTTACCCACTTAAAATAGCTGGCGCCCTCCCGGTGAATTCGCGGATGCTACGGAACCGGCGAAGGTAACCAATTTCCCGGACTTACGGAACACTCCGGGGAAAACACGTTAGAAATGGCGCCCGTCGTGTTCTTGTGGAACGGGCCCCACTATCAGAGCTCGACTGGTAGGGATCGAGTAGTGGATCACGGTCGATAAGCCGAAACAAAACTTTATCAACCGAAACGTTAAGTTGGCACATCCCCACCCTGCCACTCAGGAAAGAACCTCAGTGAGCGGAACAAGTGAAATCGAAATTCAGTCCGCTATCGATCATCCGAGAGAAACTCCCTACAGCCAGCTAACGAGTACAGTATGGACATCACTCAGGGAAGCACAAGTGGTGACTCGGTAAGCTAACCTCTCTTCCGGAAATCCCATACATCCCAAGCTTTCGGCATGCTATCGAAAAACAAATACATAATAAATAAAATAATTATGAATAGTTCCTATGGCTACCGACATCATTAACCCCACCCTTAACAAATACCAATCAGAACGGACGTTATCAGGGAGGGGACACCTCGAACGACTATAAAAGTCGCTACGCTAACGAAACCTCGGGATTTCTGTTCAGACATCGCTCTGCAGAAGTCAGCTATCGAGCTACCGACAACCCTCGTTTCGCTCTCGCATTCAAGCTACGCTATCTTTGCTTAGCTAACGAACGCTATCGGAAATCACCGGATACTTAACTACCCGACAGTACAGCTATCGAGAATGGAGCTCAGGTCGATAGGAGACAGTGGAGACTCCGAAGGAGACCCTTTGCAAAGACCGAAACGAAAATACACTCGGAAAACAGCGATACCCTCCATTACCATCCAGGAGGCCACTCCAGAAATGGACGCCCACCAACGGAGGATGAACGAACAAAGCTCGGAGTTAGAGGCATCACGATGACGAACACCACCAAGAGCGGAAAATTTCACTAGAGAATATTACGACGTCGCTTCCCGTAGAGGACCAAGCGCAGAGCCGCAGAAAGTTTTTGAGGTACTGAAACGCTGGAACATCTCCTTCTCTGGGAAACCATCGGAAGACGTCTACGAATTTGTCTCCCGTATAGACGATGGCCTAGAGGCATTCCCGCACATCAGAGGCACTGACATCCTCTGCGCCCTGAGAGGCCTTGTCGCTGAATGCGCACGTGAATGGTACAGAAGCCACAGCTTCACCACATGGACTGAAATTCGACGAGAATTCCTAAGTCGCTTCTCAGATCCAGATTACCAGTTAGCCTTGGTAGATGAAATATCCAAACGCACTCAAAGCCAGAAAGAGCCAATGTCACAATTCCTGACAAAAATGAAGAGCTTGTTCAACCGCCTAACAGATCCCTGGCCGGAAAGCCAGCACGTGCGAACGTTGCCATCGAAATTTGTTGCCACGCTATCGCATTAACATCACTTACTGGAACGATATGACATTTGAGGAGCTAGAGAAAGAAGCCATCCGGAAGGAACAGGCATTCTTCAAATCCAACAAGAGGAGACCATCGCTGAAAGCGGAGGAGTCACTATGCCCCTCCTTTGCCTACGCAGAAGCCTCGAGCCATCAAAAGTTTCAAAAGACACACCTTCGGACCATAGAGGATGACAATGAGTCCCTTCAACCCACCGAGAGCGAGTCTGACGAGGAATACATGCCAGAAATCTTGACGTTGATCAAAAATTTCAAGACAGACTATGGGGGTAAACTCCGCCAAGTTAGGCCGGCCAAGGCACAAGGGGCCACGGAAAAAATCTGCTGGAACTGCTTCAAGGAAGGACACTTCCACGGCGACTGTAAAAGCACCGAGAAGAAAACTTTCTGCTTCCGTTGCGGATACCCGGAGGTACTAGCACCTAATAGCCCGCGTTGTAAAGCGGGAAACGCGCAGTGAGGCTATCGACAGATGACGGTACGCCGAACCAGCCTCATACCGAATGCGCTAACGACACATGCATTTATCGGAATTATGACAGTTAACGTAGTCCACCAATACCGACCGACACCTCCCTTCGCCCCCAAGGAGGAAGGAGAGCACAGATACTGCGCTAGAGCCCAAGGGCTCTTTCTTAGACCAGCTACCGCTAGAAAACAGTTACCGGAATATAAACGGCTACTGAGACACCACCTCAGACCATAAAACTGCGGATCACGAAGAAGAAACGCCGAGGGAAAACGTGGCCTTAAAGGCCGCCAATCCTGAGGCAAGCATCAGCTTTGAGCTCACGATAAACGTGGACGACCTGACAGTGTCAGCCCTTGTTGACACCGGCGCCACCCGATCCTTTGTCGACGCCAAAACGGCGGAGGAGCTGAGACTCTGCGAAAGGAAAGCCGAGACAGTCAGTCCGAGGCGAGTAATTCTGGGCAATGGGTGAACCGAAGAAGTGAGGACGGCTCTGAAACTATCCACGATGCTAGACGGGTGAATAATTGGATTTCAACCCTATATTCTAGAATCGCTATCGACTAAAATGGTCCTCGGGACCGATTCCCTCCGTACCGCACGAATCGTTATCACGGGTAAGAGTCCGCCAATCCGTCAAAAAAATCTTTCCTCTACAAAAATTTCGAGGAAATCGCTGGAAATCGAGGATACTTACTATCGTCGGTTCCCTTATGACTATCCCAAGCGATTTGATGGGGCCAAAAGCTAATGAAAACCGGAAAGAACCGAAGTGAGGATAAGCAGGTAGCGTGCCCTATCTTATCTGAAGTCGATAAACCTCATGAAACCGAAAAGCCAGCATTCAAAATATAACCGTAAGCAAGAGCTCAAAGGAACAAGACGAGTGGGGGTGGAACTCATTCCCACGACAACACAAATACCATAAATCCATGAAATCTATAAATCCGAAACGAGACGACACTTTAAGTACCTAAAAAGCTACCCGCAAGAAACTAATGCCGATGACGAATAGAACGGAAGCGAGAAGGCCAGGATGCTAGGTCATGGACGGAGGGCCAGAGTTCACCGATTTCTAACAAATCTCATTAGAAATTTAACTAATTAAATCGTCTGAAAATCCTGGAGGTTTTGCTAACTGGGTTGGATTAAATTCGAAAATCAAAATGACAACGATAACCCCACCAGAAACCGGGACAGGCGGTAGAAATAATACAGAGAGACAAACGAACAAGGGAAATAATCCAGATATCAATTTTCTCCCTGAAACCGAGAAACATCTTACATCTTACATCTTACATCTTAGAAGGGAAGTTTATATAGCGTTCCACATCTTTGTGACGTCAAAGGAGTCGTCGGAGGGGATTTGGATGAGGTAGGAAGGGGAACA
>NW_011888019.1:56049-72615 GCF_000806365.1 Fopius arisanus
TTAGAAGGGAAGTTTATATAGCGTTCCACATCTTTGTGACGTCAAAGGAGTCGTCGGAGGGGATTTGGATGAGGTAGGAAGGGGAACAGGATAATACGAGTAGGAAATTGCATGGCAGTTCTTTGCCCATCGGAGGAGGCAGATACCACGGACAATGACACCCCGAGACGGTCCTCATACCGACCAGAGGCAGTTACCGTTGACTCAGCCATAACAAATTTTGAACGAGCTTTGTAGCCTGCAGGCGTCCGTCAGAGGAATACTCGAGAGCCTTAACGAGCCAAGGTGTAATACGAGGTAGGAAGCAGGAAGAACCAATGGTGGCCCCTCTTCCACATATGAAATCGCGCCGGATAAATGGACAAGTATTATGGCACGACATCGTTGGAGAATAGATACCACGAGTAGGCCCTATCAAAATGATCCGCCAAAAACGAATGGGAAACTGGTTGATTTTCGGAATAATGTTTCGAATGGACATTGTCTAGAGTTACATTGGTGAGTCCTATGTCTGATGGCCAGTACCAATCTGACCAAATCGTAATAACCGAGAAAGAATGTATGCAAATGCAAACAATTTGCATATATTCTGAGGAAACAATGATAATTATGACAATATCATCTCCATATGATTATTTATTTCACTTATTTATTTATTTTTCTTTAAAAAACAAACAACATAGTAGAACAATAGAAACTCAAGGACAAAGCGTGAATAATGAGCTTATCCAATGATTGCACGTGTAAATTCCTCATTGAGAGGCTGAATGAGTCTATTATAAAACTTGAGAAAAGTCTGAGATTCAGGGACCCGTCCAGCAGTTCGCCGAATACTTGCGATATCTACTCCTCGCTTGTGAGCTGCTGAACCCGCAGAATGCCGAGTGCTTTAGCACCGAACTAAGATATATCGACACCTGCTTTTCCCAAGAGCCTCTTGATCCAGTGACCAATCGTCTGGCCACTAATAGCCCCGTTGGGTTTGACAGTAGCAGTCAATAAGTTTTTGGTTTTTTCATTTCTGAATCTTTGGCCATCTTAATATAGTCTAGTACTAACGAGGCTACACATAATCCAGGTCTATCAGGAAGAATAGTAGAATCAAATCCGGTTTTGATGAATCTCGGTTCGACGTCTTGATCAAATCCGTAATTTTTATACTTATGTAAATGTCAAATCTGGATATCATGTCAATCCTCATCAGTGATAAGGTTTGTAACGTTTGAGCAGTGAGCAAGGAGGGTACATAATTTTTCAGCTGTGACACTCAAGATCAATTCTTGTAGAGGGGGCAGCTTTTCCAAGTATTCTAAAACTGGAGTACTATTCCACGTCGTGGAGTATCGTGCTTTCGTAGCATTCTCTCTGAAAACCCCTCTCATGAAACGTGATATCAGACCATCCGGGTTCACGTGATATGAAGTAATCAAGGAAATTGCTGAGCGAGAACTATTCAAAGTATTATATTTACTCCCCTTTTCCGATCTGTAGTGGAGAATTTCAATAATCTCTGAAGGCTTATCGTTGAAGACATCCAATTGTTTAGCATGAGCATAACTCCACCATCTTTTTAGCTGACATTCATACTGTCGGAGTGTTGATGGAGCAATGGATCTGATCATTCTTTCTACTGAACTCTCATCGATTCCCTTCTTTGAGTAGATTGACCGGATAATTTCCCTGCCACCAATGAAAGGTGGGATGACAGGGGATGGATCTCTTTCCTGAAAGGGGATATCCGTGAGAATTCGTCAGGCTTGAATAATATTGGGGCTTCGATAAGGAGGGAAGAAAAAAGAGGGTACCAGAGTTCTGTAGGCCAGTGTGGAATTACTAGAATACCGGTAGCTTTGTCATTGATAATTTTTCTGAAGGTATGGAGGATACGCACGAAAGGAGGAAAGGCATAGAAGAGTTCCTCTTTCCAAGAGACGGTAAATGTGTGAATGATACTAGCTTGAGAGTGTGGGAAACGAGAATAGAATTTATTGCACTTTTTTGTGAATCTTGTTGCAAAAAGGTCCACCGAGAAGGCACCGAACTTTTCTTCGATTCATTCAAATGCTGAGAGAGAGACTCCATTCTGTATCAATATTCGTTACTCGGGATGCTGAATCTGCTTCTATGTTCTCCTTTGAAGGGATGTATGAAGTCCTTACCCATAACTTTCTTCTTTCGTACCACTCCCAAATTTTTCTTGCCAACTCACTCAGGTGTGCTGGAGTAATCTTGTCTAGACGTAGTAGGATTTCGGTATTCGATACTTTAGATGCAAAAGATTGCAGAGGGGCACTAACAGGTCAAGGTAATTGATATGCTTCCCTTGCTCTTTTTCACTTTATATTATTACAATAACGTCCCCAGCCTGTCAACGAGGAATTTGAAAATAACAATATGAGGTAAGGGCGGCGCCGCTGTAGCGACCAAGGGATACATGGTGCGGAGGGGAGAAAATGAATTTTTAAAATTTAAAATTTGAGTTAAACATTTTGAATTCAAGGCATGACACGCATGACATTTATTATCATCGAGAACGAGACTCGCAGTATAATTACCCAATTTCCAAGTCCCGCATATCTTATTTTTAACGGATGGGGAGGCTGCCCAAATTAGAAAGTCAACTTCGGCAAATCATGCTTAGCGTAAGAAATACTGAACCCCGACATGAAAAATTATATGGATTTTCTCCACTACGTAAACAAACGTAGGTTCCTATTTGAACAATGCAATGTGAAAGAGAGGTGGCGCCTACATTTACAGAAAGTACCTGAATTAAATCTGGTCTCTGTATTACCTGAAGTTAGAGAAAGCGACAATGGTAATATCAGTCATACAAACACTTGACAAGTTCCAGACCTGATGGCAGCACAACCCAAGATCTCCAAGGAGCCTAGAAAATTCTCATAACCATTGGGAAGGCGGAGCTACAAGACATTTTACAATCATATGGTGGAGGCACGAGCACCAAAATAGATAGTATGAGCGAACCCTTTCACCCGACAAAATATTTTTGCGGAAAGCTTGGTCAACCGGGTCATTCACCGCCTCTATGTCTAAATGCAGGAAAAGCAGTCTGTCAGTATGTCGCCAAACGCACCAGGAAACCAGAAACCAGGAAACCAGAAACTGTTCCAAGGTTCCGAAAAACTCGAAGAGCGCTTAGTATCTTAAATTCTACCTGCTGAACAGAAGGACAACAATGACGTACCAAGCGCTGAATTATTAGATGATAAAACTTCTAATCACATTAAGCAGATGTGTGACAGCAAATCGTTGATCAATGACACGTAAATCTCGTGAATTTGACAGATAATGAAAGCAAAATGTTCGATACAGGACACGGCATATTAGATATGACAGACTGAAGCGAAACGACCAAGAACCAGGAACTCCTAACCCTATCAAGAGTGGAAGGGAATAAGATTGATAAATATGTTAGTTGCGAATGCAACACAATCGATTCAAGCAAAATCTCGGCAAGGGCATGGAGACCTCAAATATTACCACCCCACTTGATTTGTCGGTTGACACAATGCCGTATCTATTGTGAGGAAAGTCAAGTTACCGTCCCACAGAAAGCTTCACAAATCCAACTAGAAATATCTATATTTGGCGGAAAGGTCAGGAGAATAATTGTTCAAACAGGTTTAAATTAAAGGCCTAGAGCCAGGCGCGATGCATAGGAAGGGCATTAAAATAGCAGACAAAACGATCGTCAAAACATACAGTAGTACAGGATTTATAATTGATATGAGTAAAATATACGGTCTTCGTGATTTAGTGTGATGCCGACACTGCCAACGGATCTGATCCTAGGAATGGACTTTGGGCGATTTTTCAAAGTCCTTATTGGTCCTGTAACGTGACATGTTCGTATGGGGGTTGAAAATGCCAGTTACCTTCGCCATTCTTCCCCAAAGCCTAATCGAATCTGCTAAAACCGAATCAAATGGGTGCCAGGTAATTTTTAGCCGGAATTAGCAAACCGGAAAATCACTCAAACAAATTTAATTCACCTCAATGTTCTCTACTCGTCCTCGTAACCTAACAAGAGGGGTTTTCCAAAAAGGAACAGAAATGGGAAATCAGGTTTCGGAGAAAGGTAACGGTCCTGGTTCGCTCAGTGTGCGGGTTATGGTGAGAGGGGTGGATCTTGGTGGAAACAGGCTGTTTTCGGGCATGCCTAACCATTGATTAAATTATCAGGTAAATTAAATTAAAAAAAGGAAAAGATAAGTAAAGCCTTCAAAAATGTAGTTTATTCGATTCATATTCTGGGGCGGATTCGTATAAAATGGGGATAGAAAATCCTATTACTCACTACCACTTAAAGAAAATCTCGCCTTAATGTCCAAGTAAAACAAACGTTAAATATTACTATGCGTAGCCCCTCATAGTTACCATTGAAATTTGCCTACATGGATTATCGATCGGTGATAATCCGAGGAATGTCTTCTGCCTAACGCTAATCGAACGGGAAATCGATGATTTCCCGGAATTAATCCGGGAGACATCCGGGGAAAAAGAGGAGATCCAACTCACCGGAAAACGGCAACATCGAATGTCGAAGCCCAATAATGTAGTACAAAAATGCCAAAAAGTGTACAAACTATACCCCATTTATGAATTACACCTCGAGGATTATTGATCGGCGATAATCTGAGGAATACCCGATAACTCGGAAGGACTCGGGAATAAAGATCAAGAAAAAAAAAAAAAACGCTAACGCCTCGGACTCGAACCCACTCTTCTCAGAACTGCAGAGAGTGAGAGAGAGAGGAAGAACCACTGGTCATCGCCGGCCGTGGAAAATCCCCCAACTTAAAACCATTCCTAAAACCCAAAATTTTGAGAAATTTTAGGAAAAATACCTACTGCCGTGACCAGGGGAGCCCCTAGTATTTTGGGGAATCAATAGCGAGGGAGAAACCCCCTCGAAAATCAAGTAAAATGGATGGGGAAAATCCCCTCAAAAATACCCACTAACATAATCAGGGAAGCCCCTAGTATATTGGGAATGCAACTGCCGAGGGAAAAACCCTCCGAAAACCATCCACAAATGGATGGAAGAATTAACCGAAGTCGGGCGGCCGGCTCGGACAATGTCACGGCATGTCGTGGAAATATTCGCGACAAAAAGGGGAAAAATGCACTTAAAACTTGTTAAACTAATTCTCAACTCACTTTTGGGGTATTCCTTCCCTTCCTCGTGGTCTTCCTGATTATAATTCTTCGTAATTAACCTCACGTAATCCTTAATGTCTCTTCTCACAACACGTGTTCACCTCTCGTCACGGTGAACGTATAACTGCCTTGAAGAGGTCAGTGTAACAGGTGGGTTACTCACAGCCAAAAATCAGACGCGCTCTGATTGGCTGGCGTTAGTTCCGCGTTTAGGCGTGGTGCCCCCAGCGCCAATTCAAATTTAAATCCTTACCCTAAATTAGGTTCCTTAACTTTTACGGGTATGCGGAGCTTGTCTAATCACGTATTCCGGGGAGCCTGAGTGCTAAAACGTCTTTTTACCTTTTTAATCATATCTTTAAAATTTAGTATGCCCTACTAATCCCAAAATTATTCAAAATTTCTTTATGACTAACCCGTAAGCAACCTGGCGATTCCTAGCATGTAATGGTTGCACTTACCCTCCTCGACCTTCCACCGAAAAACAAAAATGTAAACGTAAACGTATCCCTAAATTCCTGCCCCTCTAATTGGAACGTCAATTTATTATTTTGAACTCGCGATTTTTCTCCCCGTGTGCTCCTTCCCAAATTCACCCGATCTCTCACTCTTTTCCTAACTCTTGTGGGCATACGTGGAGGGTTTGTAAGAGTATTTTTCCCGGGTCAACACCCCGGGATATTCCTCGAACTATTCTGGCTGCCGCCTCTATCGTTCACGATTGGGCGCCAGCCAGGTTTTTCTGGAAAACCTGACAGAAAACCAGCCGCGAAAGAATTTCGTCAACTCCGCGGACTTTCGGTGGCGGGTCTCACAATGCCGACCCAGCATCAGCATGACACGGTAGAGTGGGCGAGGTTCACCAATGTACGAGTAACTTCAATCACTAACTTCTGCCGTGCTTACGGCATCGTCAACGATATCTTTCGTGGAACGTATCCCCTCAGACTCTCGTGGAGGGATGTGACCATCCCTCGCACGTGGTACTCTCTCCTCTGGGGTGGCTCAACCCCAGACAAGACACAGATTACCTGCGAATCCTTCTCACCCCGCAGGGCGCCGAACTACTCGAGGCACATGCGACGTAGGTATCCGGAGACCTTTCTCACCCACCTAACGTCCACCCCAACTCAAGAGCTCGGTAATAGCAATCTCATCGCGAGTCAAGACTGGAGTTACTTCCCTTGGAGGCGCGTGCGACCGGACCGACGGGAAACGCCTTGGATCCCAGCCCTTAGTCCACCCCAACACCATGGATTTCGCCCTAGAGATGGATCTCTGTAGCCTCGGACGGCACTGATCGGGGACACATAAGTGTCCCCTTCTCTCGCTATTCCAAGATTCGTTGGAACCACGTACCCTTCATAATCCCGGCAGGGATTATTGCCACCAACTGATCCCGAGCTCCTCGAACATCCGCTCGAGACCAGCACTCAACGCGAACTGTCCTGAAATCTTCCAGGGCCTTCTCCCCCTATTCTAAGCATCACAGCGACTGTGGGTCATCCGTTACCCCACAGCCACCAATCAACTCGACGCGATCCCGGGGGCGCTAGTCCTTTCACCTAGCCGTTGGTCCCTGGTCTAAGTCGACGGCGCCCTTCGGAACCACCCAGTTGGAACGCCTGTACGTCGGCCCTGAACTCCCTACCATAGCTGGGTGGATTTCCGAATTGGGAAACAGCTATCGTCAGCGCCATCACAGTGTTCCGAAACATGGTCTCACCCTACCACGTTTCTTCCCACTATGTGATTGGTCTAATTTACAATCGGAGCGGCCTGATTGGCCGTCGTCCGATGGTCTATTCATCTTTCGCTCGGCTATTTCAGCCGGCGTTAGATGTCGTTTATTTCACCCAGTTATTTTACTAGTGATATTCCCTAGTGACGAGAAAATTTCGTTACAGTTTTCATCCCCCCAACGTACATCCCCACATGTACATTAAAGTCCATTACATCATGCGTGGACCCTTGCAGGTGACGGACATAAATATCCCTAATTGACGAAGTTCGATAGGGGCTCAACGCGAAAAACGGATCGTATCGAACCCATGATGCTTTTAGATAATCCAACGTCTTATAGACAAAAACCGTACCGTAGAAGTGAAATAACACGCAAATGTATTTCCAATAATGTTGAAATGCTGTCGACAAAGGGGTATATAACGACGAACGATAGCAAAGAACGGGTGTCTTCTCACTTAGTTCCGCCAAAAGCAAATGCAGGCTTACGATTTTGCGCTAACTACTGTGACCTTGGCCAGCGAATAAATATATGAATATTCTCGTCGAAGGCACGGAAATCAGCAACTTGGTGGTTCCTGGACATTAAAGTGGTTTATGGACATTAAACTTTACTCTTTTCACGTTTCCTTCCAACAAATATCCATACAACAAATAATCAAGGCTTTTTAACAACTACTTAAGTCGAGGGTGGGGGGTAAGGCCAACTCACTTGCGGCTACACGAAATTATATTAAAAAAAAGGGTGACTCTAAACCTGCAAAAAGGGCGATGTGAGGGGCGGGTCGAGTGCAAAAATAATAAGTGTTAGGGGGTTTAAATGAGAACAGCAGAAAATTGAGGTAATGGAAGCTCACCGTTGGGGAGAAATTATATTCAGGGGCCGGGAAACTCGTTGGGGCAGGGAATAAAAACGAGGCACTCATGAGCAATGGTGTCCTCAGAATTCTGTCGGTTTTCTTTTGGGCGTTTGCCTCCTTGCTTCCTTCTCTCTCTCCCCGCTCTCTCCGTGTATCCTCTCCACAATAGTTCTCCTCCTCACAATCTTTCCAATAGTTCCTCTCACACACGAAAATCCTCCACAATAGTTCCTCTTCACACAATAGTTCGCACACCAATGCCTCTTCACCGGGTCTCTTCACAGGGTCTCTTAACAGGGTCTCTTCACAGAGTCACTTCGGGCTAACTCTCTTACTTTATCTGGCAGTGACTCGTGGGACAGCTGTGGCACGAGTGATTTCTTCCAATCATCCTCACCTCCACCTCCCAATTACGGCGATAATCCGTATTAATCGGGGGTATTCGTGACTGTGTGTCCTTTTTTTTCTTTCGACAGGGGGGACTCGCTCGAAGGATGTCTCTTTCTTCCGGGATCGCGTGGGGTCTTCTTCCTTGGTGCGTGAGTGGTACGGCCAGGTGGAGTAGGGACGAGGGTAAGGAATATCTGGGGATAGATTGTCCAACGGTGGCAAAACGATTAACTTACATCTAACTTAGCCTAAAAAAAATAAGATGTATTAATTAGGGGGCAGGTCGGGCGCACAAGAAACCCCCGCGCTAACTAGAAACTAAGAACCCCCGTATCTGCTTCATAGCATAGCCTATACTGAATTAGGTAAAAGGAATTTTGACCACCCACATGAGTGAGGTATTTCACCGAATCACAATGGAGAAAGTTAGAAAAACATACACCAAACTTGTCATCAAAGGCAAAGGCAGAAGTGTTCGAATGGCTTCGGATGCCATACGGTTTAACAGGCGCCCTGTCAACCTTCCAGCGGTTGATGGACGTACTTAAAGAACTAATAGAAGATCGAATTCATGAACGCAGTTTGCCAAATTAATAACTACATCAGATAGTCACTTATCTTGACGACTGGGTAATTGTGGGCCTGGATTTCGATGAACATCTGTAGATTCTCTCACCAATTTCTGAAGTTTTCCGAACGGCTTAACTTATTATTAACAAAAAAAAAGTAGTTTCGCGTGCAAAGAAGTTACACCCTTGGGGTATATTACTGACGAATATGGAATGAAGCCTAACTCCGAAACGATTCAGCCTGATTTAAAGTCTCCAACTCGTAAGGATCGCACGCAATTGCGACAATTCAATGGTCTCATCAGTTGATACCATAGACACCTTGAAAATATTGCAAAAGTCTAAGGTCTTCTCAATAAGTTGACGAGTACTAGAGTTCCGTGGAAATGGACATAACTCGAGTAGAAGTGGTTGGGCGGTTATTCATCCGAACACCAGGCCAACCGTTCATTCTTTACACTGATGCCAGCAACTTTCATCTAGGCGTGATCCGTGTTTTATATGGGTAAGCGAGAGGCAAAGCGACAGGCAGGGAAGATCACCACCACCGAAAAAAGTGTTTAGCTGTCTCGACGGCAGAAAAGCTCTCGTGTTATCTCGAGAAAACGTCGTTTAGAGTCGGTACATCGTCGAGGCATGACAAATGAAGCTCCCGATACGTTGTCAAGAATGTTGAACATCGATGTCGACTCTGGGTGGCGGGCAACTGTTGTCGAAAAAACAATCCAAAATCGACCCTGATGGAATTTGATATGCACCAAAAATTAGTATGATACTGAGTCCAAGCTAGTCGAGAAATATTCTCAGCGATTCACAGAACGGAAAATAGTGCAAGACGAAATGTTTTATTACCATTTCGACTATGAGAAAAAGTTAATAGGCGACGAAAACACGTCAGAAAAAGTTGTCGAAACGTCTGTCGTGCTGGAAATTTTCTCTGACAGTCCCGATGTCCTGGAAGCAGGTTACTATATTAGGTCAGGACAAGACCTAATATAGATCCGTCAAAATTACTATTCGCCGGGGATGACGCGAGATGTTAGAAAATACCTTGAAGAGTGCGACACTTATTTGATTTTTAAGTTTCTTGAAAATGCTGAGACGGACCCCTTAATGACAAAACCTCGCAGCTAACTATCGATCGACCCAAAATCAATTGTCACTGATAATGGACGTGAATATGTCAATTAAAACGTCCAAGCATTCTTTGACACCAGTCGGACATGAGGCAACCTCCGCGCACCACCCACAGAGAATTCATGTTGAACGTATGAATGGGACGATTATACCAGTGATTTCGCCTCCGTCACCGAGAAGCATAACGAGTGCGACATCCATTTGCCAAAGATATAGTTTGCGTTTAGCACTGTCCAACATGTAGATGGATATCACCTTTCTTTTTGAACCTCGGTAGACTGGCATCGGCAAAGCGCGTTACCAAACCAGGGGAATATCCTACAATTAGTAACGAATCGGTTACCGAAGGCACAAAAAGGCTCAATGAAATTCATTAGTTTAGACATGAAATCGAACAGAAGCTTCGGAAATACTTCGCGAAACAATTGTCAACTAGGAGAATCAGATGAATTTGGAAGCGTTTTCAGCCACGGGGAAAATTCTACTAACCACTGACAACCAAGTGCCAGTACAGCTCCATTAGGGACTGTTCAGCCCGTGGAGAAAAGTTCAACATTTCACGCAATTCTCCAGTAGCCGGGGGTCTCCAGACTGACCAGTGTGTCCAAGTTCATGGCCGACTGCAGAGTTCTTGACAAACAGGTACTCAAGAAGCTCGTGATTAATCGAGCCAAGATCCTCGTAACCAAAATGAAGGCAGAGACAATCGATCGCGGAACATAAACTTGTGTGTCTACGGCAGCAAGACCACCAGTAAGGGAATACCTATAATGCCGAAGCCTCGAGCATCACTTCTAATAACACGCAGTCCGGTACCGACTAGGATTTTGTCACATCTACGGTGGTGACGGATTCGACAAGTTGGCTCTTTTTCGTTATTCTGAATGTTCAGGGGACTTGAATTTATACAATCCAGAGTGTCGAGATTGCAACATCCGTTTACCTGAAGTTGATGACTACTTACGCCTTAATTACACCACTTGACCAACCGGGATGATCCCTGCTGATCATCATTTTCATTATGACGAAAAAACTGGACAGCTGGAGAGGCAGGTCAAGGCAGGATTTACTGAACTACACGGCCACCTCAAGAAAGTGTGTCAACTCTTCATCACAGAGAATGCTCTACGCAAACGGAAACCAGTCGACGCTGAAGTTCAGTCGGCTCAGTTATTGTGAGAAGAGAAACGAAAACTCGCAACTAATGCTCTCCTATCGTCAATTGTCAAAGACATCCTCGATAAAATTATGAACGTTCCGAGATGGAGAAAGGAGTGCAGGTTGTCACTACCAAGGCCAAGAAAAGCAGCAAGAAGCTGTGATTGAAAACAATACACCATCTCATTTATTCACATTTATTCATTGCCATACATAGAACAGTTTGTCGTGGTTAATATTCTATTATGTAGAATGTAGACGTATTCACCCACCAAGGAAAGCTGTTCCTTGCCAAATTATCATTATTATTTCAGTTAAAAAAGAGGGAGAGGAGTGTGAGCTGGTGAATTTATCATTTTTTTTTAGGGACTATACACAACAAGTATCCAGCGTGTTTAGACACCTTACTCTCCACTCGGCCTTTGTAATACACTCTGGGGGCTTACGTGAGATACTCTCGTATTCGCTATTTTATTAGTCTGCCGTTATTATATCTCTTTTGTCAATATTTATTACAAAAAAATATTTAGTACAATTTTGTTTTGTCAATTGATTCCGGGTGCGAATTACTGCCAACTACCTCACAACACGTCAGAAGAGTCGGTTTTCGAGGAAGCAACGGAAGTATTTCTCCGTCCTTCTCTAACTCTTTGTCTTTTCCTGTCTAGTATCCTGGCTCTCCGTAGTCAAATCCAGCCCCAAATGTCTAAGTCCCGTGTTCTTTTGTGAAAATAGGTATTGATTTATTCAAGTTGTCAATCTTGATAAAACTGACTGGCGCCCAATATTTTCAGTTTACCAACTTAGTTGTCTTGAACCCCGACAGTTCCTGACCCGACTCGGATCGCGTGGAATCTTGGTAAAATACGAGATAAAGTCAATTCATGGTCAAAATAAAAAAGATTGCGTCTCACAAGCAGTCAAATTTTTTCTGAAAAATTTGAGGATTTTATTTGTTTGCAGGAAACATTGAGGGAACTGCCAGACAATTTTGAAACTTGTGTGGTATTCAAGAGACTATTATTCCGCCCCAAATGCGGTCCAATAGAATTGCATCATGAGTCGAAACTCATAGTTAAAAAATAACAATTTTATATCTGTCAGTTTGTTTTCGGCTTGATTCGATTAGATAGTCTTTTATTTTTTATATTGTCACTGCCGGAGGGAATTACCAAAAAGTCATCAGTATACTACCATGTACATTGTACCACGCAACGTCGAATGATGGAATTCTATCGGTCGACATTTGGTACGGAAAAGTAATCATTAAAATTCATGGCTAGATCATCACACATTTTTCTATAGTTCTTTGGTGAACCCATCCAAAAAATCTCCAAAAGCGGCTTCCTCGCTTTCCGCAGACTGGGTTCACTTCCATCATCTTAATCTCATACAAGTATTTGATAAAGAAAATACCCCTTTGAATGACTCCACAGAAAGGATAATTATCTTCCCACTTGTGAAAACAATAGGATGCCTCGTTCTGTTCATTATCATCATGAGATCTTTTTGCACCGATGGGTTCAACTCTGTCCAGGTCATTTGATATAAAGACTCACCAATACTCGAGCTCTGTATAAAAATATAAAAATTAGTCGTTATACAAAAATTTTGGTAATGCTACCGTTTTCATCATGTGCAACACATTGGCTTGGGACCGGATAGGATATCCTAAGTTCGCTTATACTTGTGCAATAAGTTAATTATTTCTCTTTAGAACTCCCCCAACAAAATACATACAACTAATTAAAAAAAATCGCCTAACCCCACAAGGCTCAAATAAATTACAGGAAAAATTAAATTACCGTGGAAACAGTTCTTGAATCTGGAAGATTAGACGACAAGACTAGACAAACCATCAAACAGTTAATCGCAATTATTAAATAAATGATTGGGCTTATGAAAGTTTTCCACGACATTATTTTGTTGCAAATTCGAGTTGCAACAAATAATATTTGTTTGTTGAGGTAACTGTTGAGTAGGATGGATCGGGAGAAATTCAGGAATAACGCGGTGATTTTGTAAAATGTATTAACTCGCAGAAATTCTTACACACAACGATTATTAATTTATTAAAACGCGTGGTCAATGTCAATGCGGTTTTTACAATAATTTACAAGTTAATTTTTGTTGATGTACAAGTTAAATGTTGAGTTAATTGTTGAATGTGTTGATGTACAAGTTGATTTTGTTGAATTAATAGTTGAATAATTAGGTGAGTTTACCTATTGAGTTTCGTTGAGTTTACGGTGAGGATCCGATTACATATAGATGTTATCGCGTTCACTGGTAGATACGAACAGAGATCGCTGACGGGGGTGATTGTGCTTTTGATGGTTTGCTGATGACCGTTGACCGATGGGTGACGATCATTTCTGGATTTTTCCGATTTATATTTTTGGTGAAAAGCCACCCATATTTATCTCCATTTTAAACAATATTCAATGAAAAAATTCCAAAAACTCATTTGTTTAAGAGAAAACTGCAAAAACATTTCAGTGGAGTGATGCGAGAGAGCGTGAGAGAGAATCGATGATCCTGTCTCTCGCTCACGGGCGAAGGTAAAACAATAGCCCGCTGCCTGGAAGGGGCGTCACTCATGCATGTGGACGGAGCCACAGGGACGTACTACCGTTTAACGCTGCAGCGCATTGGCTCTCCTATTTACCCCAATATCTCCGGGGGGGTGCTTCTGTTCCAAAAGTGGAAAAGGACTTTTCGGCTCAGAATCACCCCCTGTACATGCTGGTAAAGGATTAGCATGTACTTCTGGGACACCTTGTATTCTGCGATGGGGCCCACGGTTCCCAGGTACTATACGTACCTATGTACCTGCGTACGTATAGTAGGCAGAGGCGGATCATGCGGGTGGCGAACCTGATGGCCGCCAGGGGCCCCGAGCTCGAGGGGGGCCCCGAGTTTTAGTTTTAGTTTTATTGGTTGAAAAAAAATCGACTGATTATTTTACGAAAAAAAAAATTATTATTCGATTTGATGAATGAAAGTGACACGATGAATCGATTTTGGGCCAACTCTACGTGAAACCGAAATCAAATTCTATTTATTCTTTCTTTATCTGTTCTCGGAAACGAATGTTTTGATTTGGGACGCCGGCCGGTCGGCCGGTGTAAACAAAACATCTCACAGCTATAATGTCAGCTAGTCTAGGCCTGGATCAGTATGTGAAGTGACACGCTCAATGCAACTCGTCTCATTCATAACTACGAAATCAACGGTTATTCTATGTTTTAAATATTTGGTACTTTAAATGGTGCATTTTTAATTTGGATTTTAATGGTAAATACATGCTTTCATATATAAAACGTGAAGTGACCGTATTTGTCCCCTGACAATGTAACCACACAATCATTGAAAAATCAATGTTTTTTAGTAATCAAAATGAGGAAGTATCAATCTGGAGCAGAAAAACAAGCAAAGGCAAAAAAAATCCAAAAGGGTATTGAAAACCAAAGAAATGCCTTAGAAAAGTTTGTCGTTGTTGAGAAACTCAGTGAGGCATCCTCATCTTCCTCCACTTCATGTGATCGTATTGCCGATCAGCTTGTTCCAGACTTTGAGAATGAAAACACTGAATTTAAGCCTGTGGTGTATGAAAAGAAGCTGTGTGATGAAAATTCGGTGGAAGACGAAAATCGCAACAAAACTAGTGATGAGAGGAGACAGATCACTGGACATGGGCCCCTCATCAGCGATGACATTGCTCGTTGGCCTATTGTTCTATCATGAACAAACCCAAGAATATTGGAAACATGGAAAACCTAAAATCAGTTTACGAGGATCGAGAACAAGTTTATTTCCGAGGATTAACGAATGATCATTTCTATCGTTTTAAATCAAATGGTCTCAAGGAAAAAAGAGATTGGCTCGTTTTCTCTGAACCCAGTCAATGTGTACACTGTTGGCCATGTAAATTATTTTCCAATTCGACATCAAACTTATCAGTCGCTTCAAAAATTGGAAAACAATCATCATAACGCTGGCAGATCATGAGTTGTCGAAAGAGCGTGTGTCATCAATGTGTACTTTGTATAGAAGATCGTCAACGTTGAACAGAATCGACAAGGATTTATTAGAGCAGAGAGAAAATGAGCAGAATTACTGGAAGCAAGTATTGAAGAGGGTCATATCAACAGTGCAATTGTTAGGCAGGCTGGGGCTTGCCTTCCGTGGTCACGATGAGAGTCAAAATTCAAATCGTCAAGGAAACTATTTGACATGCTTACAGTACTTGAGTGAATATGACGATTTTTTGAAGCTCCATCTACAACGATATGGTAACCCTGGTCGAGGAAACGTAAATTATCTGTCCCATACTACTTGTGATGAATTTATCAGGATAATTAGTGAAAAATTATCAACACGCATTGTTGAGGAGGTTCATGCAGCAAATTATTACAGTCTCATACTCGATTCAACTCCTGATGTTTCTCATGTTGATCAATTGACCCTCATCCTGAGATACGTATTGCCCAATGGGGAAGTGAAAGAACGATTTCTGGCATTCATACCTATAAGAGAACATACAGCAGTGCATATGGAGGAAAAAGTACTACAGTACTTAGAAGAATTAGGAATCGATATCAAACTTTATCGGGGACAAACGTCTGACAACGCGGCGAATATGTCTGGAAAATATTCTGGATTACAAGCACGGATTAAGATCTACAGTCCTACTACAACATACCTTCCTTGCGCTAGTCACTCTTTAAATTTAGTAATAAATTTCTGCGTGGAAAATTGTAGCACGGCATCTGGTTTTTTTCTCTTCGTCCAGAATTTATTCACTTTTTTTTCTGCATCTACTCATCGTTGGCATATTTTGTGTCAATATCTCAAAAAGGGTGAAAAGGTGATAACAGTGAAAAAGTTATCGGACACGAGGTGGTCAGCTACAGCTGATGCCGTATGTGCATTGAGACATGGTTACAATTACATCAAAGAAGCTTTGTCGAACATGTGCAGTTCTAATTCAGAGAAGAAAATTACAATAGTGGAAGCGAAATCTTTGCTGAAGAGAATGAATACCTATGAAACCGCACTTATGATTGTCGTCTGGGACACGCTTCTATAAAGGGTTAATGCTGCTAGTAAGTCACTCCAGTCCATCCAGTGTTCGGTATTTAAAGGATCGCATCTCTTGAAGTCATTGGAGCATTTCATAATCCAATTTCGTGATGAATTCTCAATGGTTGAGGAAGAAGCAAGTAAGATGACTTCATTATCTTTTGAAGAGCAGAGTTAAATTGGTAAACCTCGGAAGAGGAAAGCTTTTCCTGACGAGGACCAGAACGGAAATCAAAATGAAGGCCAATCATTCACATCACGAGAAAAATTCATTTTCGATTCCTTCAATGTAATTTGTGATAGTCTGATAGCTGAAGTTGTTCGCAGAGGGCATGTATACCGTGAAACTGTAGAGAACTCCCGTGTTCTCTTTGATTTGGATCTGCTGAGTTCAGAGCGTAGGGATTGCATAGAAAAGCTGATAGAAATTTACAAGGATG
>NW_011888019.1:72915-76283 GCF_000806365.1 Fopius arisanus
GTGTGGCCTTATTATATATTGAGCAGGACATTTTGAATGAGATTAGCACTCCAAAGATTATTGAGGATTTTTCTAGAGAGAAATCGAGGAAAAAATTCATTGAACTTTTTCATCAGAAAAGAGATAGGCAACTTTATTTCGCAATCTGTTATGCGATTGACGTTTATTCTACTTTAAGAAAACGAGGCTTTTTGTTGTTTTGAAAATAAAAATATTTACGTTCGACTTTTTTAATGCTTTCTGTCACCTATTTTATAATTAGAGGGTCTCAAGATTGCTTCCACCAGGGGCCTCGGACCTCCTTGATCCGCCTCTGATAGTAGCAATAGATTAGTGACAAAAAACATTACCCTCTTTTTTTTTTGGAGGAATTATCGATACTATGATGTATAAATACGTGATACCGACAGTCCTTCACCATCAGTCTCGAACATGGATACGTACTCGAAACATCCATGGATGTCTATAATAAGCGGACTCACGGGGTGTGGGAAAACAGTGTTTGTGAAAACATTTTTCCAATACTTTTCCTGGTGAACAGAAGGTTTTTCGCGGGGTCTCGTTCGATAATGTTCAATGTTACTTCTTTAAAGAAAAAGAAAGGAATGTCTGTTTTTTACAAATGTTGACTCAATCAGAAATTAAATAGGAATTTTCAAATTCACCTTTTTTCTTATTCATTTCCAGATTCTTTGACTAAATCTTTATATAAAAAATTGTTTACAATGGTATTGATTCGTTAAGTTCCAAAATACATTTTTAATGCTTTCCATGCTCGTACACGCGACAGGACTACGTACAATTGTCCATGATTAAAAACGTCTTTTCGAAGGTCAATGCCAATCTTGTCAAATGTTTGTCCTTGTGCTTTATTTATTGCAATAGCAAATGGCAATTTAATAGGAAATTGTCCTCGTATAAAAGAAAATGGATATATATCTTCACACATGAAGGAAATTTGGTTTAGAAATATAATATCTTCTGTTTTATCTCCAGTTAATATTTCACATCCTAATAAATTAGTTCCGGCTTCTGATAGTAGTAATCTTGTACCATTGACTAATCCTTCATTGATACTAAGATTTCTTATTAATATGATAATTGAAAATTGCCTCAAACGTAGCTCGTATGCTGGAAGTGAGCTGGGAGACGGAGTATTCAAATATTCTGGAACTAAATCTTGATTGCTTTCATCATTTTAATTGCAATTTTTGTATTATCAACGCTTTCGTAGATAAGTTCAGTAAGTCAATGACTTGTTGATTAATTTTATTAACATCTACATTTTTGGCTGCTAATATTGCATATTTAGAGGCTTCTTTAAATTTTGTCTTTTCGATTATTTCTTTGTAGATGTCTTTTGCAATATTGATGTCTTCATTATATGTATAGATTTTTGGTGGTTCTAGATTATCTTGTTCACCATTCAAATTTCCAATTCTCACTTCTAGTAAAAATTCTTTTTCTTGGCCGCATGGTGGGGGGTGGCGATCATCGCGATGGTCAATTACACGTGTCCATCAAGTGGCGCTGCAGGTGTCAGACGTAAAGGGCCACTGGTCATCTGAGATGAGCGAGCGAGTGAATCAGCTGAGTGGGCCATGTGTGTGCGCGTGTGTGTGTGTGTGTGTGTGTGTGTGGGGGGGGGGGGGGAGTCGGTTGAATACCGAACAATATCGTAGACCCATAGGCACTTCATTCCAAATGAAAACATGCGTTTCTTTCAAAATGGTTGCTTCGTTGTTTCCAATTTTGATTTTTGAAGTTTAATCAGGATACATTGGAACAGGTAATCCTAATAATTTATGTACTGTCTTACCACGTGGTAGTAAGGTAGCCGCTATCCCTGTGAAAGCTATGGTGCTGATTTTTTTTTATCACCAGTGAGGAAATGCCATAGTGTCATATACACAAATGTTTTGACAGATCCTCCGGGTCCACCAATATAAAATGTTTTGTCTGATGATGATTCCTTCATATTTTCAATGATTGTATCAACTGTAGTTTTCTGTTCTTCATTTCATTTTTCGTATTGCGTCAATCCAATTTCTAAAAGTTTATCATGATCTCCTTCATCATTTTGAATTTGATTATCATCCTCCAGAATAGATGACATTGGCGGGAAATCGGCTTGAATTTTTCCTTCATTTTCCAAGAACCTATAGATTTGTCGTACGGCTTCGGTTTCGCGCAGAATAGCATCCATGTTATGGGAAAAATATTCTGAGATTGCGGTTTTGAATTCATCCCATAATTTTTCTGGATATAAAGGAAGACAATGTAGCAAAATACGAATGTATAATGTTCGCATTTGCAGTAGCATTATCCAAATTTCTGCTTCATGAATCGTTCTATACCAGTCGGAATCATCTGCTATCAAACCTCGTTTGAGACAAGCTTGAGTAAATGTTGAAGCCAGTTTTCCATTGACTGTTCGCAATTTTTCATAACTGGTTGCTCCTTTTACCGTTAGTAATAACACTCTTCAATAAAATAATTCTTGTTGTGATGGATTTACTGAATACATTCTTCCAATTGTTTTAAACGAACTTTTCCGTTTTCTCCATTTCGATGGATATCTATTATTAACTTTTGATTTATGGAAGAGATAATGACAGGGTATTTCAGTGTAGAGGTAATCACACGCATTTTCATCGCGTGAATTTAAATCACGATAATCAAGCAGCATATTTCTTCGCTCTAAAATCTGATTTAGAGTAAATTCTTCATCCCCAGAATGGATCGTCAGATTCTGTTGATTTAGTAGATGTACGGGCATACGAATAACAAAATGACTTTTATCTTGTAGTTTTTTACTCAAAATTCTCCAACAAGCTTCAACTGGACCTACATATCGAGCTTCGATATGTTCATTGGTTTCATCATATATTATGTCTTCAACATTTGCGGCTTGTCCTTGAATAATTGGATAATAAATAATTGGAAATTGGATAGTTATTGTGGCGGCATCAGGGCCTTTATAAATATATTTTCAAAAGGTACTTCACAGACTTAATACTTGAAACCAGTTCCACATTACAGTGACAATTGAATTTGCCTACACGTATAGGAGAATAGGGTACCACGAAACGATTATCCCCAAGGTAACCATGGAAGCCATTAAAATATTTCTGTGTATGTTCTCGCTTATACGATGGATAGCCATCTTCAGACATAATACTAGTAGATTGAAATGGTTTTGGAAAATGTTTTGAACATTTTTTGTCTTTTAAGCACCAGTCTCCGCAAGGGCCATGTATCATATTGTCCATTACAATATTATGTAAAAGTTGTGACAAGGCAGAATTTTGCACCCCCCCCCCCCATGCCCCCTAATTAATACTTATTATTTTTCCTAGGCTAAGTTA
>NW_011888020.1:0-7816 GCF_000806365.1 Fopius arisanus
GGTCAGTTAGTCAGGTTGTCAGACACAGACAATTAGTAATCCGATTATTCGTTAAGTCACTTTTCTTGTAATTCATATTGCCTGATATTTACGGCATTAATCAAAGACTATAATTATTGAATAAATCGTTTAACCGTTAAAAAGTTGAATCTCCCTGAGAGATATTCATTTCTAATTATCTACGAGTGAATTATCCCTATCATCGAACCCAACCGCTCGGGTCTATAACAGAATCATCAAAGATCTTCTATCCCAATACCGCAGCCTACTTCTTGATCCTACACGATCGAATCGTCGAATACAGCTTACTCACCTGCAGCGTCAAGAAACTTATTTGAACAAGAAAAATGTAATGATCTAGCTGAATAAATAAATAAATAAACAATAATTATTGGACAAAAAAAATATTTTCATTTTTCATCGATAACATCACGACCAAAAGCCGAGTCTGCCTCAGTTTTCAATGATTCAAACATTATGTTTACACCGAGTTTGAGTTCATGTAGAATGCCTAGCCTACGCGCTACTGGACTTTTCTCATACAGATTTGGCCCTCTATTTCTCTTCAGTCCACTGCTCCATGAACTGACCCAACGATCACGCACAAAATTATCATCCACTCTCTCTATCAATTCTTCGATACAGTTGAGAATATCAGTCAGTTTTTTCCCAATGTGCATGGATAATGGCAGGAGTGAATCATCTGAAGCATCTTCCTCATTCTTCTTTCTCATAGCAGCATAATTCCGCTCCAAAAAAGCACATCACTGTTTACATTCCAGATATTTTCCGGTGGAACATCACCGAAATGCTTCTCCACTATATCCTCAAAGTCGGAACAGTCCGGTGGAGTACTATTCAAATAGCATCTGTCTTCTGGTGAGAGATTCTCCATGATTACAACTAAAGTGCTCCATAAAAATTCGCGATTTATATCTTCTTATCCCCTCCACTAGTGTATCCAAATTTCGTTTCATCTGAAATTTTATTCTCGGAAAGCATTATGGATTCCTAGAAAAGCGTTGACATTGGTAACGGTCAAATTTTTTCTGAGCAATTCATTATACCAACTTTCCAATAAATCCTTATCCATGCAACTTTGAATTTCTTCGATCTCCACCATTTCAGCAGATGAGGTGAATGACTCTTGCACTTGTTCACATGAACTTTTCCATTACTATGTCATGCGTACGTGCTCATCGGTAAACACACAAACCGTTCGACAATCACTGAGTCTCAGGTAATTTTATTCAAAAATTAAATTGATTCACGTCTGTTCTATTATCATTAATTGATTGTTATCTATTCGAATAAACTACTTGATGTTCCATTTCAATTATATTGGAAACATTCAGTTAAAAACGACCAATTAATTTCTTTTTGTTCTGTGTTATAAGCGTTTGATGGAAAAACCAAAAAAGAAAAATAATTTCAAATAATTAGACTTGTTATGTTGCATCGTATCATCTTTTGGAGACTAAGGTGGAATATTCATTCCACTTCGAAAACGATTCACTGCGCATCGAAGAGGCCGAGTGTTTTGTTTCTATGACGCTTACGTGCTCACCGGTAAACACGCGGCCACGTGAGCGGGGGAGCAGTTTGCGTTTTAATCTCAATAAGAGAAAGAGAAGTATCGAGATTAAAATCATTCCTCAGATTTGATTTTAAAAAATATTCATCTTTCTGATTATTAGTTTCTATTCATGGTGATTTTGAAGACGAAATTTGAAAATGATAAATTAATTTGTTGTTGTTGTTGTAATTATGATTATTGAGGTGGAATAAAAGAAAACAAAATCACCGCCAACAGTTCATGTGAAAATTGGTTGCAACTACAATGGTCAGCTATGATATATTCGATTTTAGACGCAAAATGTAGCTTCGAACATTACCATCATGGGCTGATAAAGAAGATTCCCCCAAACATTACCGACTGAGACCTAGCAGCTTCCAGCATTGCCCTCCGCCGCAACTTCAACCGTCCCCCCGCTCCGCACCATCCCTCAGCTCCCTATGCCCAGAACCGGCCTTGTTTAACTACTTATGCTCATTATTATTGAGGTAGCATAAAAAAAATATATCGATAGCCAACAGATCATTTGAAAATCATGGGATACAAAATATTGAATATCGTAAATTTGATATATACTTCTTATGCCGTATCATATCATCTTTTTAATCCATGGAATAGGTATTCACTCGACTTGGAAACCAAGCATCCAACAGCTGAGTGTTTTGTTTATATGATGTGTACGTGCTCACCGGCAAACAGCCACGTAGTTGGGAATCAGTGCGCGCTTCGATCTCAATGAGAGAGAGAGAGACAGAGAGAGAAGTATGGAGTTTAAAGAATGAATCCTACCGTTTGATAAAAATAAAAAAAATTTTCATCCTTTTTATTAGTTTCGTTTCATATTGAATTTGAAGAAAGCATGTCAAAACCATAAATTAATTATCCCAAGAGATCATTTGAAAAAAGCAGCTATGATTGTCAGCTATAGGATATAGAATATTGGCCATTTCGAATCGGATATGAGACATCATATGGTTACTATTACATATCAGACATCAGACGGCCAATAATCGACATCACACGGTGGATATTACCCCCCCCCCCCCCGGCCCAAAACTTTCACGTCAGACATTACCATCGCCGAGTCGATAACGCAGAACCAGTCATTATCGACCGAGGGTCGAGAAGAATGCGACATTGCCATCTCCCCTACTATCTGGTCTGTTCCATTACCCTGGACGAGTGCCTAAGTGTCAAGAATATTGATACCTGAGAGGTCTGGTTCTGACATTATCCCTTGCAATGGTGAAGTGAAATTTACTACGAGGAAAGATGCCCCGCGTACCGAGGTTGGAGTAGACAAAGGTGTACTGAACTTTTCTCTTTTCATCCTGCCATCACCCTCCCGTGAGAATTGTTGCTGCCCATTGTCATTGTCCTGTCGTTCTTGCTGCTATGGCTGCTGCGGTGGCACTGGTGCCGGTCGTAAATGTGTCCTACTTTCACTGCCCAGCCCATGCTGCAACAGCCGTTCCTGTTGCCCTTGTGGCTGTAGTGGGACATCGGCCGCTAGGTGATCGATACTTCCGGAACGTTGTGGAACCCCTTCGGCTAAGAAACTGGAAGCACGGTCCCTTTTGTTGAAATAAAAATTCAATGATCTACGCATCGTAACACCACATCGGAGTTTTTGTGCTTCTATGAATTCCTCAGAAGTTTCCGCCGTTGATTTCAGGTTTATACCTGCTGAGCGTAAATTACCTCTGACCACTCGGGCCAATTCCTCCAGAGAATCCAATTCATTCTGAATATTCTGATTTCTTGATTCCATAAAGCAAAAGCAAAAAGAAAACTTTCCTGCTTTGCTTGATTTGCACAAAACAAATAAAAACCAAAATTTGCTAGATTTCGACTCTTTCCCCTTAAAAAAGTCGGCTGCTACTATTCCGGCGTCCCAGAATTGCTCGATGCTTCCAAAACGAGAGACACGTTTTCTTTGAAGTGTTGAAAATTTCAAAACTATTCTCTCAATTGCTGTCTCCAACTGCGGTTAATCAGGCCTCCGTTATTCGAAGAACACACGCGTTGCCACCAAAATGTAATGTACGGTAGAATGGTCGAGTAAAGTTGAACTAAATCTCAGCAATTTAAGATACTTCAGTTTATTAATTTCCAACTAAAGAGTAACGGTAACTTTGATACAACAAAGTATGTTTTCAAAAAGAGGGCTCAAAGTAATTTAGTCTATAATGAACTCGAAAATTAGATAATGAGCCCAGTGCGATCACGGTTTTATTGAAAACCGTGGCACACTTGTCTCGATTCATATTACACAACACTCTCGTCTTGTAATACATTGCTGACTCTTAATTTTTTTTTAATTACATTATTCCATAACATTATTGTGTCACTTGATGACACTATCTGATGATCTGGGACACAAGAGAGAGGAAAGTATTTTCTGATGAAATGTGAGTTTATAACCCGAGCTGGAAGCGAGAAAAATGGTTTACATAAGAATTAAATAAACTTCAATGTAACAATGTATTCATTTAATTATAATGTAACAATGAATATTATGTGTAATGTGAACATATTCAGTGGAAACAGAATCCGTTCATATTTACCTCATAAATTACCAAAATAAGATCAGCAAATAACAGTTAGAGACGTCAATAGAGAAAAAGACTGAGTTTGCTATATAAACTATTATATAGGTGGCACAAGGGAAGCAGCGGTCACTCAATTCAATCCAATACAGTTAAGAGAAAAATTAAGACAAGTTCTTGTCAAAATTTTCGAAATTGGAAGATGCACGAGTTCCACTGGATCCAGTTGTTAATTAGGACAAGGAAAATAATGACCATGTCACTGAAGACAATGATACAGTGCAAGTGATGCTTCTCCTAAAGTTATCCCGCCTATTCATTGCGAAGCAAATGTGCTCCTCGCAACCGTTGAAGCGAACGCTGGGTAGACTGAAGATTTTTATTTATTATATGGATAATTGATTATATGCATTTTTCAATACACATAATGATTATGTATTTGCCACTGAAAAGATTGTATTCAAAATCCTCCTGGTTCTTCCATAAATACCACAGTAATACTTTTTTTTGTATTTTAATATTAGATCTTTGTTTTTTTCAATTAATTGTTTCCATTTATAGTGACTTTTAAGATGTATTTTCAGCATTTTTAAAAATAGAACATTAATTATGTACTCTCTATTTTGCAAACTGAATTATTTTTCGCACAGTAAAATGATATATTGCTTGTGAAGACCAACATTTCCATTTATTCTTATCAATATGCTTCATAAAATGTATTCCCGTTTGCTTGTACTAATACGATCTTATTGACTATTTACGGAATCATATAAATATATGAATCATATAATTAATTCTGATATATCCTCAGGTGCCGTCTCTATAGAATGTTCCCAATAAACATCCATCACATGTCGTCAAAGGTACACTAGGTGTGATAAACTATAGATTTCAGCCATGTATTTACACATATTGCATATCCACACTAGCTACATATTGGTTCTATAGGCTCATCCGGATGTACCTAGTTTATTCCTCACGAACGTATTTAGTATGTATTTACATTCTTCAGGTACACATCAGCAACGTATTAAAACTGTATTTTTGCTTACTCGGAAAGAGGTACAATTGACCAAAATTAGCGTTACCCGGAAATTTTCTTAATAAGACAACGAAAAATGCTTCCTAGGACAATGGTTCGTCACCAAGTTCATCAAGCCACTTGCTAGCAACCGCTTTTACTTTCAAGGCAGCCAAGTACAAGTGATGTTGATCCGACCAGTTGCAAATTACTGCATATCTTGAGACTTTGTTTAACCACCTCTTTGCCTAAAGAAGATGTGACTTCGGATCAAATTCTAGTAAAATTTTTTCATTGACATACCTATTTGCATTCCTTGTTCCTGTATTGGCTAACTGCATCAATGCGTTCGTTATTTGATGGAAATTTGGCTCACCTTTCTGCATCAGACCAACGCTTTCGTACTGGGCCAGTGAGACCACAGGCTACCTTAACCTGGAAAGGTTACTTTTATGACCACCATACTCCACGGAACTAGCACCTTCCTCGCCATAATTATTAAGACCCATTAAATCCAAGCTCTCCCGTCTCCCTTGAGGACTACTTGCCGTGGTTTTCCCTCTATTATGTCTGCTTCGGGACCGATAATGTGAAGTTTTATGCCTGTCCGAACTCCGTTGGACCTGTGACCGAGTCCTACCTCGAGATACTGAAGTCCGGGATCGGGATCCCTCTTAATATCCACTAGTCCTCTATCGCCGCCACTTAGAGGGGTTTTTATTTTTAGAGGGGTCACGACCTGCCATGTCTTCTTTTTTCTACACGTTACACAATTAAATACAGTTAGCACATGTGCAATCCAGCTTCTGAACTGTACAGACTAAAAAGTACTCTCTAAAAGTAATATAGTTCATTTATTATCCTCATAAGAATCCTACCGTGATTAAGCAATCAAATTACAATGAACCAGAATTTAAGAAACTCTAATAGTACGGTTTAGTATAATATGTCAGAAAATATTTGGCAGTGTCTAGAGACACGGTATATGGCAATTGCCACACACCCAAGGTAACGTTTACCATATGTTTAAGCCCTTTCTTGCCATACACACATGGAAAAAGCCATATACGCATGGCAAAAGCCGTACACGAATGGCAAAAGCCATACGCACATGGCTTTTGCCATGCGTATATGGCTTTTTCCATGTGTGTATGGCAAGAAAGGACTTAAACATATGGTAAACGTTACCATACGTTTAGGAAAGCCATGTGCGTATGGCTTTTGCCATTCGTGTACGGCTTTTACCATTCGTGTACGGCTTTTGCCATACGTGTACGGCTTTTGCCATGCGTATACGGCTTTGGCCATGCGTGTATGGCAAGAAAGGGCTTAAACATATGGTAAACGTTACCTTGGGCGTGTCGCAATTGCCATATACCGTGTCTCTAGACACTGCCAGCACTGGGTGTGCTGCAGCCCATCAGAACTAACTTACGCTCAAGTGTCCACAGAAATTGCTCAAGATACAGGTAAAATTGACCAAAACGAGATGTTCGTCATGTTTCGCATCTCAAATTCCTCCAACTCTCAATACTCATGATGTTTTTCTTCCAGAGAATCGTTTTCTGTTCGTGGACAAGAGCGTTCTGCCTAACAACCTGAATGGAGGAACGTATTCGTGCTTTAACTGTGGATCATTTGGATGATCAGGAAGGATTCTTCGGTAAGAAAACTCCACTAATAAAAGTAATTTTTCCATCACAATCTCTTTACGAGGTCATCTCGTGTCGACAAGGAAATGGTGAAATTTTTACGGGTGTCTGCTCTGTACATAAACATGAAATCTATGGAGAGTAGTCATCAAATACACCAATTAATTATGCTCTTCGATTAGTACGACAATATGTCAGTAGAAGGGTTGTTACAGGGATACAGCATTTATAATACGTATATTATGAGGACAATATATTCACGAAGCGTATCTTACGGGGACATTCATAAAATGTTGATTACAAGGACCCACTCTGGGTTCAATTGAATGAATTGGTTTAATTCTAAATGAATAATGGATCCGGAAATATTTCCATTGAAACAAATTTTCAATTTGTGATGACTTCACTCGTTTGATCCCGTCAATACTGAATGATTCCATTTCTATTTTTGGGAATTCATTATTGAAATTTTTCTCCAATATCATCAAGTATTCTCCAATAAACAATTTTATATTCAATAATTTCCAAGGGAAATACATGATACTCAGGGATTTGGAGTAGCTAAACATTGACGCTATTGATATGACGGATTATTCTTCAGTTGTTATGTACGATAGAATGGTCGAGTAAACATAGACTCAATCTCAGCAATTAGAGATACTTTAGTTTATTAATTCCTAACTAAAGAGTAACGGTTTACTCTAATACAATAAAATATGATTTTTAAGTGGACTCAAGTAATTCAATCTATAGTGAACTCGAAAATGAGACCCTGAGACCTGTGTGATCTCGGTTTTTATTGTAAACCGTGGCACACTTGCCTCGATTCATATTACCAAACGCTCTAGTTTGGTAATACATTGCTGACTCTTAAATTCTTCAATATTACATTATTCCATAACATTAATGTGTCACTTGATGACACTATCTGAAAATCTGGGACACAACATCCCTCCCTGCCAGAGAGGAAAATTCTTATTTTAAGAATTTTCTTTTGACTATCTATACAATAATTATT
>NW_011888020.1:8756-11393 GCF_000806365.1 Fopius arisanus
CAAACGTATGTAAGCTGATTGTGGAAATCCTCTCCAATGAATGCATGCTGCCGATCCGTAACTCAGTAGGCAGGCTAAAGCCCATTGGTAATTTGGCTTTTCTTAGGATCCCCACGAGATGTTCCTCTGAAAGGACACCTGTCTCCGAGATCTTACCCTTTTCGTCGGTTAGAAGACGAAATATTCTCCTAGCGTCCCTTATGACTCCGTCGAGAACCGCTGTAATCACCATAAAATGTTCATCCATGTCATCTCGAACAAGAGTTGTGTTGAATCTATACTCCATGCGTTCAGATAATTGTTGTGTTGCATTCAAAAGCATTTCTTCATTCCGTTGAACAGTCTCTTCTGTATGCTGCAGTTGAAAAAGTGTCGAATTGATGACTTCAATTTGATTTTTTGTCGCATCATATGGATTTCCTTGTTGGCTCTCAAGTCTGTTGAGACGTTCGTGAATTTCTTTGGCATCCGAGGCGTCCATTGTACCAAATAGTGATTTGGCTACAGAACCCAATCCGTCAACTAAGCCTCGACGACCTCTCTGTCTGATTCCAAGAATTCCATGGATTGTTTTCCTAATTACTATATGGTCACTCATTCGTTCTTGCAAAATCATTCGGAAATTCTCTCCTGATTTCCCAGCTTTAGAGAATAAAAGCTGCGTTTGCTCATAGTGACTCTCCAGCTGATCTGCTCTTTGTAGCCAGGGCGTCACATCTGTTGTTGTTGCTACGGTCCAGGCGTGATTGCTCAAAAACAATCTACCAATAGATTCAAAATGTAAGCCTGGAGTGTGAACGAACTTATCAACAGTGTATCCCTCCCCCTTCGAAAGTGGGATCATGTTCCCTAGCATGACTATCATAAGGAAAATTTTGAGAAGCCTGGAATTTCCTACGTTTTCCTTTAATCGAGTCGTCTGTGTTTTTTCAATGCCTCTCGATAGTTTCAGTGGTTCATCATCAGATATGCACGTTATTAATACGATGAATGTTCTCAATCGGTTGACGTGCACTCTAACCTCTTTATTTTTCTTGCCGGATCGAATAGTGTAATTGACATCTGAATTTTTCTGTGTAATCTCATATGGTCCAAGTCAAGGCTGCGTTAGCTTCTTAGACCGTCCCCGTCGTACAATCTCATTTTTTAATAGAACTTTGTCCCCGACGTGAAAATTCTTCTCCTCAGCATTTTTATCATATTGTTTTTTGGCAGTTTCCTTCGAGGTATTTAATTTTTCTTTCGCTACCTGATGAGAAGCACGGAGTCGTTCTCGCAATTCCTGTGCATAATCGTCGTACGAGTACGTGGGTCGAGGTGGCTGCTTAATAGAGGTTGGTAAATCAGTACGCCTCCCGTAGAGTAACTCAAACGGTGTTCGTCTCGTAGCTGTATGAGGAGTTGTATTATAGGAGAATGCCGCATAGGGCAACCAACGATCCCAATCAGATTGATCCTCATCGATGAAGCTTCGTAGATATTCGGCGAGCGTGCGATGAGACCTCTCGAGTGCACCATTCGTTTGAGGATGGTACGCTGTGGTTAGGATCTTCTTAATTCTCAGAAGACGACAGACATCTTTAAAAATTTCGCTTGTGAAATTTTTGCCCTGATCCGTCAATAATTTTCGTGGCGTCCCATGTTCGCAGATGATTTTCTCAGCAAATGCTTTTGCCACCGTATTGGCCTCTTGGTCGGGAATGGGAATGGCTTTGCTAAATTTTGTTAAAGAGTCCTGGAATGTCAAAACATATTTATTCCCGTCATCAGTAACTGGTAATGGACCTACAATGTCCATTGCACACTGCTCAAATGCCGTCGCAGGAGTTTCCGGAATCTGCATAGGTACTTTCGTGGTTTTAGCCAATTTATTCAGCTGGCATTTCTTACAGTTTGCAACAAACTTCTCTATATCCTCTTTCATTCCTTTCCATTTATATTTCAGCTTAATTTTCTCGTACATTCGTTGTACGCCAGGATGACCGCCAAAAGGTGTATCGTGATATTCTTTCAAAATTGTTGGGATGTCTTCAGATTCTGGTGTAATTCTTTCTTCCGTAACTTCTAAATTCTCATCTCCATCGGTTTCGGAATCCCACTTTCTCCGCTGCGCTCGGGATAGAACATTCATTCGACTTAAAGCGTCAGCATTTGTGTTCAATTTTCCAGGTTTGTGCACGACTTCGTATTCATATTCCTGCAATTTAATTCTCCAGTGCATAAGACGTGAACCCGGATCCTTGACATTAAATATCCACTTCAAGGGTCGGTGGTCAGTCACAATGATGAATTTTTTGCCATACAAGTAGGGCCTAAAGTGCTTTATACCCCATACGATATCCAGAAGTTCTTTCTCCGTCGTGGTATAGTTGATTTCGGCCTTATTCATGGTTCTGCTTGCATAAGCAATTGGCAGATCACTCCCAATCTCGCCTTGTGATAATACTGCTCCAAGTGCTTTATTTGACGTATCTGTTGTTAGCAAAAATGGTTTTGAGAAATCCGGATACTGCAAAATTGGAGCGGTAGTGAGTTTTTCTTTCAAGCTCTCGAAAGCAGTATTTTCTATCTCTCCCCAGATCCAAGTCACTTCCTTTTTCAGTAACTCTGTCAGAGGTTTTGCTATCTTGGAAAAAC
>NW_011888020.1:12988-21114 GCF_000806365.1 Fopius arisanus
TGATTCTTGGTATTTGATGGCTCTGCAGATGTAATTTTACGCCTTCTGAGATGGGAATCACCCAAAATAGCCCCCTGTTGACTCTCGCGACCCTCAACATCAGATATTTGCATCATCGCAACTTGGATTGCCCCCATCGGTAATCCGTCACCGTTCGACAAGCTCCTGTTTTTATAATGATTCTTTATCGTGCTACCGTCAGCATTCTTATTGACCTGTTTTGTTGCATCACTTTTCTCCTTTAACTGCAACTCTGTATTGTCTGATATTCTACATTGTTTCCTCAGTTTAAAACAAGAAGTAATTTAATGCCCTGGAGTGTGGCAAAATTTGCACGTCACTCCATATGCGTTGATACTGCGTCGCTCTGGAACAGGTAAATTCGATTTCCGCTGGATTTTGCAGTCCCTTGCCTGATGCCCTGCTTGACCACAAGCGAAACATCCCGTCCCTAGGGACTGTCACCCCTGAGTACGCCTGGAACTCCCAGAGCCTCCTCCAGATCCCGTCGAGCTCTTCACGAACCCATGAAATCCAGGCATAGTTTTCTCCAGCTCCACTGCTCCTAGACAGGCTTCATGCAATGTCTTGTAATTATTTGCTCGAACCAAAATCTGAATTTGTCCACGCAAACCCTGTTCAAAATTAGCTTTTGCTAAGGTTAATAAGGCCTTCCTTGCTCCATTTTTCTCGCTCTCGTTGAGATCATTAGCTAACAAATTTTGTATGCCCTCAATTAAATCAAGAGTTACCCGTTCAGCTCTGGTTGCAAATTTGCTGACATCCTCGTTATTGCGCTGTTGCATGTTATTAAACTCCGCATGCAATCCCACCAGTGACTTTGTTTTGCCGAATAATGCTTCTAACTCGACCTTTAATTCTTGAAATGTTTCAATTACCTTATGCACAAGTTGTACAAATGCTTTGCCAGTAAGTTTATTTTTTAGGACTGTTTTCAGAAGTATGGGATGGAGTTCTGATTGTAACAAGTCCTTTGCTCCTTCACACGATCCTAGAAAAGGTATTAATTCATCGGCACTTTCGCCGTTAAATGAATGCACCAATTGTAAAGCGCCCTTTAGGTCTATAAGCCCTCTTTGAGCATTATTCCTATTATTATTATTATTGTTTACCCCAGCAGCCTCGTGAAATCGATGTATCTCTCCCCATGCTCTCTGTAATTCGTTCTCTAATCGTTGCTGGTCCTGAACTTGTTTCTTGAGCCTTTCTTCTGCATTATCCAAGGCTTTTATCATTTCCCCTACCATCAGGTCCGTTCCATTACCCTGGACGAGTGCCTGAGTATCAAGATTATTAATACCTGAGAAGTCCGGTTCTGGCATCATCCTTTGCAATGATGGAGTAAAATTCCCTAGGAGGAATGATCCCCCCGGTACTGAGATTGGAGTAGACATAGGTGTACTAAATTCTTCTCTCCTCATCCTGTCATTTCTCTCCGCTGAGAATTGTTGCTGCCCATTTTCATGGTTCTGTTGCTCTTGCTGCTGTGGCTGCTCCGGCGGCACTGGTGCCGTTCGTGAATGTATCCTACTCTCACTGCCCAGCCCCTGCTGCAACATTCGTTCCTGTTGCCCTTGTGGCTGTAGTGGAACATCCGCCAGGTGATCCATACTTCGGGAACGTTGTGGATGTTGTGGACTCCTTTCGGCCAAGGAACTGGAAGCACGGTTCCTTTTGTTGAAATTAAAATTCAATGCTCTACGCATCGTAACACCACGTCGGAGTCTTTGTGCTTCTGTAAATTCCTCAGAAGTCTCCGCCGTTGATTCCAGGTTTACACCTGCTGAGCGTAAATTACCTCTGACCACACAGGCCAATTCCTCCAGAGAATCAAATTCGTCCTGAATATTCTGATTCCCTGATTCCATAAAGAAAAAGCAAACGAAAACTTGCCTGCCCTGCTTGATTCCCTCGAAACCAAGAAAAACCAATACCAGCTGGATTTCGCCTCTTTCCCCTCAGAAAAGTCGGCTGCAACCACTCCGGCGTCCCAAAATAGCTCGATGCTTCTAAAACGAGTAACACGTTTCCTTTGAAGTGTTAAAAAATAAAAACTATTCTCTCAATCGCTGTCTCCAACGGCGGTTGATCAAGCCTCTCCAAAGTAAATGACTCACATCTGAAGGTTCAAGAAACTATCCTTCCTATGTCAGACATTCACAATGATATGAACAAGGTCAACTACAACGAAACTGGTAACCAATTGGAGCAGGTGACGAATCCTCCCCCACCAGCTGCCGTCACAGGTTTCGAGGCTCTTCAGCCTTCGATACCAGATCTTCAGGCGCCAGCCGTTAAAATCATGAAGCCTATGTCCTTACTTCCACCTCATACTAGTGATATAGCGGACAGTACCATGATTCGGAAGACTGTTCGAAATGGCACTAGAAGAACCATCGTGCCAACTCTAGTCGAAATAGTTGCGAAGGTATTGCACACCCCTCAAATGAATAAAGATCAAAGCGATAATACATCGAAAATGGAAACATCTCAGGACGAATATGCAGGAGTCAAGGCAACACAGCAGTCGGTTGAAGAGCTGGATTTGAAGAAAAGTGGGTACTCAAATTCTCCTGTTCCACCAGAACAATTTGGGAAACGGAGAGAACAATAATATTAACTCCTTCAACCACACCTTCAAAAAGATGGAGACCGTCAACTTTGTAACAACATCGATGGACTACTATAATATTTTATTCCAGCCCCTGACCAGGCCCAACGTGAATTTCTCGTTGACTGAAACTCCTCTAAGTACCTCGGCATTTGAGAAACTGGTGGATAATTTCAATACCGGAATATCTGAGTAAGCAGAACGTGAAATCAATCCTTTCAATTTTAATGTATTCCAAGACATCGATTCGAATCCTGCCTCTCCTCCTGGGGAAATGCATCCTGATCAGCGAGCACCTTCCACAACGGAGTCGACGGTGAATGTTCCAGTCACAGTGAAGAAGGACCCAAAGCCACGCAAGAATTGGATAGAAAAAATTGAAATTATCAACTTTCCTAAGGTCAAGATATTTCCTGAGAAAAGGAAATCTACAAGCGCTAAACGTCAATTGCGGTTTCCTAATGAGGACTCCCAGAAAATCGATGAATCTCCCACTGATGCATTAGGAGACCCCGTGCTCCATTCCACCATGAATGAACCTGCAATATCACCAAGCTTCAAGGGCAATATTAGGAGCAACAGGGAAGTATTTCAGAGCGATAGGGAAACGCAATCGAGCGAATCTGACGAATCGAGGGATGATGGTGATGATGATTACGTGCCAAGAGCAGAACGATCATCGGACGAAGACGTGAACATGGATCTAGTTTCGGATTAGGAAGATGATGTTCAAAATAAAGGAGTGACAAGACGAAATGTATCTCGTCAATCACTGAATATCACTTTGGGGGATAATCCAGCAGCTTTTGCGCCAGGTGACAGAGAACTGAGGGTGGATCCAGCTGCATCGGTCAGGAAAAAACATTTTTGTTTGTATTGTCACAAAATACAATCGAAACTAGCTAGACACATAGAACACAAACATCATGATGAGGAGAATGTCAAAAAATTTATCCACCTTCCCCGAAAGAGCAAGGAGAGACAGCAAATCATTGCTACAATCCGGAAGAATGGAGACTATTTGCACAATACGGATAAGAGATATAACACTGGAAAATTGCTTGTTGCCAGGCGACCTAATGTCCGAATGAAAAAAACTGCTGAAGATTATATCACGTGTGGTAATTGTAAAGAGCAATACGCTAGGAGTGATTTACGTCATCATTTCCGTCGCTGCACTAAGCGTTATGGGAGACGCGAACGGGTTGCCATGGTTAAAGGGATGAAAATCGCTGCTCGCGTAAACGAGAGGGCAAGTCGTGATGGGAGAGCATACATTTTTCCTTACATGCGTGAAGATGAGGTGGTTCGTTGCATTCGCTAGAATCTGTTAATCACAATTTTTGCCAATAAACAGTGCCAAAAATATGGCACTAATCATCATCATCATTGTACCAAATGATTAGAGCCAGACTACGTCTTCTTGGTCGATTTCTATGGACAATAAGATTAATAGACAATCGAATTTCAGAATTTTCTGATATTTTTAATCCTCGGTTCTACGACAGCTCCATAGAAGCTGTTTGAGTAGTCGCAGGATTTAATGCAGTGAGCAGAACATTTAAAACCCCAGCAGTTGCCTCTAATTTGGGTACATTATTGAAGCATGTAGGCGATTGTTTGAGAGCTGAGTGCATTAAGATGGAGCATATTAAACAGCAGAGACCAGTCGAAGATTTTCTAAAGTTATTGTCGGAAGATTTCGGAGCCAGCATCAATCGAGTGGTTACCGAGACACAGACACGAAACAATCGTCAAAAAGAAGTGATCCTACCCACAACTGAGGACATCAAACAATTATTCAATTTGATCACAACTGAACAATGTAAATGTCTTTCCGAGCTCCAAGAAGGATTTTCATTTGAATTTTGGAATCAGCTAGGTAAAATATCCTTACTATCTCTATAGATATTCAATCGTCGTCGACCAGGGGAAACTGAACGAATACTCCTAGAAGATTTCCGCAACTACAAAGGTCTGAATCATTCGGCAAACAAAGAAGCATATAATGCTTTGAGCGAAGAGGGAAAACGACTAGCACAAAAGTATGTCAGGTTTGAAATCAGAGGAAAGCTTGGTCGAGGCGTACTGGTATTAGTGGACAATGAGGTACTGGAATGTTTGGAACTCATCATTTCCCATCGAGAACAGGCAGGTGTCCCACCAAAGAATGACTACTTGTGTGGCTTGCCATTAAGAGATAAGGATCGTCTACGTTATCATAGGGCCTGTGACCTTATGAGGGAGTATTCCACAAAGTGTGGGGCTGCGATTCCCAGCGCCTTACGTGGTACCCAACTAAGGACACATTGCTACTAGGTGTATAAACCTCAATCTAACAACAGGCGAGGTTACAGATATTGCAAATTTTATGAGCTACCATGAAAATATTCACAAAAACATTTATCGCCAACCTGTGCTGGAAATAGATATTGTGAAGATCTCGAAGATTCTCAATACTGCTCAAGGGTTTGGTGAATCTGATGATTCAGATGACGATGGTATCCATGTCCCAAGTACCTCGAGGCTGAGCTCCTCCCGTGGTGACATCAATGGCGAACCCAGTACTTCCAGCAACGGTTTCAGCGGCAAATCCGATCAATCATTCGGCCACTCCAGCCTCAATCCTGCGACACCGAGACGATGGAGCGAGAACCAACGGGAAACTGTATTGTCTACGTTTAGAAGGAAGCTGGCTGCAGGAAAAATTCCAACGGGAATGGAAATGCAGAAACACATTGATTCGAGTCCCTGTTTGCAAGGACGTACGGTGCCTCAATTGAGATTGTGGTTGCACGCGCAGAAGAAGAAGAATTCCATGTAAGAGTTGTTCTCTCCGGTTTCTTAGCTTTAATTTTGATAGTCGGTAATGATTGTTATTTATTCGATAAATGATTTCTCCTTCATTATTTCTCATAGTTCGAAAAGAAATGTTCATTGAAAAAAAAATTGTGCAAGCTCAGACAAAGGGAGAATGATTTGACATTCCTCATTCTTCAGTATTTTCTACATTTTTTCCTCTCCATACTGGTATGGAAAGATAATTAATCGTTTCATGTTTTACTCTTCATTCGTTATGAATAACCATAGATATTGTACGATTGGACGTTGAAAAATACTGTAATTTCTCTTTAAGTTCTCATTCAGAGAAAAAATATCTATCTTGCAGCGTTAATAAAAAAAATATATATCTATGTTGTAGTCAATGAAAACAAAGTCAGTTTGATGATAATTATGACGTCGACATTAATTTCTTCCTCATTTTCCTCATTCACCTCATCCAACCCAAAATCGATAGTATAGAATAGAAAGGAGACATCTTGATGACAAAAAGTTATTATGGAATAAAGGAAGAAGACTTTCGCGATTCCTCATGGTCATTTCATTGAGAAAAACACCGATTAATTATACTCCACGATTTGTACGAAAACATGTCTGTAGAAGGGTAGTTACAGGGACAGAGTGTTTGCATATTATCTATTCGTATATTATGGGTACATTATTTTTACCTAACGTATCTTATGGAGACATTCATCGAATGGTGATTATAGGGACTCTCTCACAATACGCCGTTGCAAAAACATAGAAGTACGGATAGTAAATTAATTGAATTCAGTTGGAATTATTCTACTATTTCACTATTTATGTCTCACCATCCAAACTATCATAATTATCCCAATGCCATATCTCTCGGTTCTGCCCGAAGGAATAGTTTAATTCCAAATTAATGCTATAGGATAGCGAGCAGACATCTCGATTACAAAAAATTATCATGCAATAAAGGGAGAAGACTGTCGCGGTTCTTCACCGTTCCTTTATTGAGAAGAACACAAATTGATTGATCCCTTCGATTAGTCCGAAAATATCTCTATAGAAGGGTTATTACAGAGACAGAGTCTTTGTAGAATGTATGCTATGAGGATACTATATTCACCAAACTAATCTTATGGAGACATCCATAGAATGGCGATTCCAGGGACTTGCTTTCCCAATACGCCAGTGCAATTATATAGGAGTTTGGGTAGGGAACAAATTAAATTCAGTTGGAATTTTTTCACTACTTCATTGTTCATGTTTCACCATCCAAACGATCACTATTATCCCAATGCCTCATTTCGCGGTTCTGCCGGAAGGATTAGTTCAATTTGATATCGACACTATGGGATAGCGAGGAGACTTTTCGATTACAGACAATTATCATGGAATGAAGGGAGAAATCTTTCGCAGTTCTCCATCGTCCCTTCATCGAGAAAAGCACCATTTGATTATTCTCCTCGATTAGTACGGAAATATGTCTATAGAAGGTTTGTTACAGGAACAGAGTATTTGTAGTGCGTTTGTTATGAGGACATTATATTCACTAAACATATCTTATCGAGACCTCCATACAATGGTGGTTATAGGGACTTGCTTTCACAATCCACCATTGCAATTACATAGAAGTGTGGATAGGAAATTTAATAAATTCAGTTAGAATTATTTCTCTACACCACGATTCATTTTATATATGTATATAATTTTCTTAATTTTTAAACGATCATTGTTGACCATTCAAATCCTGAAAATAATACCAAGGTTGGATCTCTGGATTCGAGTGAATAAAACGGTTTGGTTGGAACGGTATACAGGGGCTAAGGACCCCCGTGACAGCGAAAAAATTGTCATCACTTACGATAAGCATTAGGAGGGAGGAGTGTTCAACCCTTCATCAACCACATGATTCGACAGAATTATTGACTATTGACTATCGCAATAAAAATCATCGAATACTTTCCTAATATACCGAACCTGCTCAGCGTCCTAAAGTATATATATGGTGGGCATTGGGGCTTCGTATGAACCATTTGATGGATGAGCATGTAGGTCCTCGAAATCATCGTTGCATCAATTTCACATTCTATATAATGTCCCGATAGATGTCGTTTAATCGATGTACATATGAGTCTCCGTAGTAAACAATAATGAATAGTTTTTTGCTTCACAATATGCCCTTTTTACTCCTTTCAACTTGAGTCGAGTATTCGATTTGATTGCGATGTCCTTTGTAAGATATTATGGGACTCGTCTTAGTCAAGACATTCATAGAGAAGAACTCAAAACGATTTACGCACTCCTATCATCACCAGCTTTCCTCACTGGTAAATTCAATGAGCTTGGCGTCTTTTTTTATTTGTGTATTTTTTTCTAATTTCCATAGTTATGGCTTCAATTTTTAAGTAATTGTTGTTTCAAGTTTTTTCCTATTTTTTTTTTCAAATGAACAGCATCGAAATATGTGCTTGGGGTATTTTTTACAAAAACATTTTTTGTTTTTGTTTTTGTTTTTGGGGTTATGTTTTCCGTCCTCAAAGTCACTAATAGACAAACATATATATATATATGTATGTGATTCGAGCACTTCGGTGACAGTAACGGAAAATTCCAGCACATGGTAAATGGAGCACTGGTCAGTTTGGTGACTGTCATCAAAGTAACCACCCGTGTGAAATGGACC
>NW_011888020.1:21449-24337 GCF_000806365.1 Fopius arisanus
CCCCCCCCGGCCCTAGATATTAAATATCGAAAGTGTGCTAATCCTCATGTTTACATGATGGAGTAGACAACAACGGCCGGGGATTATATGAGACGATAGTCAATGCCTTCAATGAGCCAGTACGTCTGGAATCTCTGATAAATAAAGATTAAACTTAGCGAGATCTATAGAATACTACCATGGATATCTATGTGAATACATGTTCAAATGAAGCGTCCCATTCGAGGAAAGAATGCCAGAGTGTCTTCAGAGTCACACTCAGGGGCGGCCCATCCATCGTGGAAGGCATGAGATTTTGGCGTGGGCCCTCGATATAGGTATGAACTGTTTAATTATAATTTATCATTATAAACTTAATGATAGAATTTGCGGTAAGAAGGACAGCAAAGTGATCATGCTTATACCGAAAGCCAACGTCAATAATTCCCAAAGGAGATCGATTGCCCCTCATGGTGAATGGTATTACTGTTGAGTGAGTAAGTAATAATATACCTCTTTGTATGCCCTGGTTTTTAAATGTACCAATATGTGTTCTCATGGGGCCGAAAACCGCCACATTCTCGCCCTGACCCTGGGTAATGCAGAGAGCGGTATATAAAGTTCAAGGTGTGGAGGAAAGTATTGTCTCCTCAACATACGGATATCAGTTCCGTGATGGGGAGGTGAAAAACTATCGATTAAAATGTAACTCAGTATAAAGTTTCGGGGCGGCGGGGAGGAGGAGTAGATATTTACCATATTTATAATGATACAATAAAGAATAAATAATAAATAGTAAATAATTAATTAATAATAATAATCATTCCTTATTTCAAAAATCGTTATCCACCCCAGACAGTTGATACTTTCAATTCTCAATACCTCCCTCTGTCATCTGTAAAGTATATGTATTATTTGAAAGCTCAATATTCACTAACATGAAATCGGTATGTCACGCCTATCTTGCAGTTTTTAGGATTAGCCAAATTTTCAGTACCTGTGTAAGCTGTGATGAGGCAGAATTTCCCCCCCCCCCCTTCCCCCTAATTGATACAGCTTATTTTTCCTAGGTTAAGTTAGATTTAAGCTACTCTTTTTTGCCACCGTTGGGCAACCCATCCCCAGAGATTCCTTACCCCCGTCCCCATTTCCCCACGCCATCACGCACTAGGCATCAAGGAAGAGGATCCCACGTGACCCCGGAAGAAAGAGACATCCCCCGTGCGAGCCCCCCAGATGAGAAGAAGAAGGACACCCGATGGCCCCCCCAAAACCAGGAAAGAAGAAGTGAAAATGATTGGCAGCTATCACTCGTGCCACAACTGCCCCACGAATCACTGCCCCAGAAAGAATTAAAAGAGGACTTAGTGTAAAGAGACCCCGTGAAAAGTTGCCCCGAAGAAACCCCGAACAATTTGCGAAGAGAACTGGTGAGAACTATTTTCAAAGAGAGAAACCGTGCGAAGGAGGAAAGTGTGCGGAAATAGTGTGAGAGGAACTAGAGGAGAACTATTGTGTGGAGGGTGTGGAGGATTTTTTGGGAGAAGAACGTCCGAGGAGAACGAGGAGAAAGAAGGAAGGAAGTAGGATCAACCCTGAGGAAAACCGAGAGGATTTTGAGTGGACACCATTCCCCGTGAGTGCCCCATTTTTTATTCCCTGCCCCAACGAATTTCCCTGCCCGTGTTAATTTCCCCCCAACGGTGAGCCTCCAATACATTCATGTTAATTGTAAATTAAGCCCCCTATTGATGATTACCTTTTCAATCGGCCCCCCTCACTTCTCCCCCTTTTTCCAGAGTTAGAGTCACCCCCTCTTTTTATTATATACTATTTCGCGTAGCCACAAGTGAGTTAGCCTTACCCCCCACCCTCGAGTTATTAGTCAAAAGGCCCGGATTATTTTTTTGTGTTAATATTGTGTTATGAAATCAGAATACAGATAGTCAATTCATAAATCCCTCCGAGTAATCATTTCAAACCCCCCCCCTCCCCCTTTTTTTTCTTATTTCAGGTCCGCCCGTCAGTTATAATCAATTTCCCTAATTTTTCAGAATATCGTAAATTCCCCAATATCGTGTCTTCGCCGGGAATTATTATATTTTAATTGCCCGGCCAAGGTCACAAAGCAAAAGTGATACATTTCTGACTTTCGAATGACACCTTTTTCATTTGGTTACACTCATTGTTTTCGGAGTTATGAGCCCACAAACGTCAGAAACGACGTGTCACACTTATTTTGTGTGTTAACCATTATGTCAAAATTTTCACGATTCAACAGATGAGACAAATGAAATATTCTATATTATTTCAAAGTTGATATTCTGAGCTTTCCAATGAAAGCGAACACTTATGTGGATAATTGATCATACATAAATTAATAATTAATAATAAATTAATAATACTCATCATCATAAATTTTGTGCTCATTTTTAAAATAAGGATCCTTTCTTACAGATCAACAATATTTGGCCTGTTTTGAAAATCACAAGAGTAGTGTAAGAACCACTACGGCGCCCCCCACCCAGAGTTACTCAAACCCCACCACTGCACTGGTCAGGGTAGCACGACTCCAACACGAGTGAGCGGTGGGGTGAGAGCAACTGTGAATGCTGTGGATGCGTCATAGTGGCTATCACACTGGGGAAATAAAAACACAGAATTACGCTTATTAATTGTATGTATTTTTTCCCAAAAAATAATGACCCATGAATTACATATTTTTCTTATGGACTACTTACATTTTTGATTCCACCACGTACAATTGTAACCGCGGCCACTAAACAACTTTCCCTCGGGGATACTAGCACGTTTTTTCTTCATAAACGCATTGTGATATTCGCGCACTAGACGATCATTAGATATGAATCGATCAGTGAATAATGAATAGAACTTCTCAGGAGTAGCAA
>NW_011888020.1:24697-37154 GCF_000806365.1 Fopius arisanus
TTTTAGAATCTGTACCGTGTTCATCAGCAGCAATCAATTCTTCTTCGTTTAAACTCTTTAACCCTTCCTCGTTCGCAGTCAACCACGCTTTGATTTGAAGGACTCGGCGCATAGCACATATAAAGGTTCTGTGATTCAATGTACTATGTATGAGGCATGGTGGAACGGGTGCTGGTGTACAAGCGAATAATGGTGATCTGATGTGACCCTTCAAATTGATAACATCTCGGGTAAGAAGGGCGGTAGTGAATTTCGTTTGCTGACAGCCATAGGTATATACGTATTTCGTTCCTTTCGTGATGGTTCGTAATGCTGCATACACATATTTAGATGACGCTTCTCTTTCATACCAGTCGATACCGTGACGTGTGACTGTGAGCTGATTATTCATCCCCTGAATATTAGGGGGAATTGCCGAATACTGGTATTCAGGGTAAATTACCCAATGGCCTATCATATCGGACGATGTTGAGGTCACTGCCACTTCTTTTGGTACGAAGGTACCATGGATCCCGACGAAGCCCTCGTAATGAATAATTACTGACGAATTCGAATTACGGCAGGCCATTGCTATACTCTCCTCACAACTTTCTACTTTGAATATTCGCGCACAACTGTGTAGTTGAGCGATGATTCAAATCCGTTGTTTCAGAAAAACTGTTGACACAGCAAAAGATGTCTGCGCATGCGTTTGAGCAGGGTGTTTATGCATAATCCAGGGTCGCTTGCCTCGCTGAGTCAATTTCTATGACACTTTCAAACTCAGCATAAATTACAGCGTTGATTGTTGCACTTAAGGCTTCGTCAAATCGCACATCGATGCGCATGTTACCGTTCCATACCAAATTCCAATGGGAGTTGTCATTGGCTGACAAATCTGGTGTTAAATCGAAGGCAAAGAGACAATACACATAAAGATAATCTCCACGATGAATACCATTACCATCGTTCAGAAAATGAACACCAGTGCCTGAGAAGATGGTATGGTACGACTCCACATATAAATTTTTCCCAGTAAACTCTGGCTGTAGAGGTTTCGACGGTATTTGAGGTCCATCCACATATAAGGGTATATGATTCAGAGTAAAATGTTGAAAATTGAAGGGATTGAACCTTTTATCACCAACAAACGCGCGATTCTTGACAAACCCAAAGATGATGCGTTTTGGTAGCTGACCTGTTATAAAGTTATCCATGGAATGGCCGCGAACATCTGACGGTATTGATACACTTTTCACCTCAACTCTTGTCACAGGATATTTGGCTGTTGTTTTTAATAAAGCTCTTTGGTGAGATAGTAATAACCCAGGACTCACCTTCATTCTCCGCATGATCAATGATGTTTCTGTTATTTGGATAGTAAAAGCACTATTTGTGTTATCCATTAAACAAAAACTGTCTCTTGATCGAACCAGCCAAATGTGAATGTTTACACCACTTATCAATGCTCGATCTTGATTGAACACATCACAATGTAAATGACCGGTGAGATCGATTGTTTTTCCGTCACTCAAATAGAATCGACGGGAAACTAAACCTTCATTACCTTCATCAACGTCATCCATCGTACCAGCGGTATCATCTGACCACAGGACACTACTCAGGTGTGAGTTCTTCGCATCGGTGCCGTAATTTAGAAGTATTTCTATATAAGCTCGGTAAGCATATGCATTATTGGCAGGTGTAACAGCGTTCTGATTGAAGGAGATATCGACTTCATCGAATAATGAGTGTAATAAATTGTTGACCGGTCCGATAGTAGCGGACGGTATAGGATTCCTCTCCGTTACTAGAGTTGGTATCGAAACCCGTAACAGTCAGCGGGTATGAGCTAAGTCAATGTATTCATCACCTTGTCCTGGTATATCGAACTCAATAGGTGAATTATCCACGAGTGATGCTACTGGTTTATAGTGTATATCGTATGAGGATTCTATGGCTGTCTGCGATGGGGGTAAAGAAAATAAGTCCAACTCACTTTTCACTTCCTCACACGAATGAGTGTGCAAAAACGCCATGTTTTTAGGTGAAAATATCCGCAACTGATCGTAATTTGGTTGATTTCTTCTTCTGCCTTGCAATTTTCAAACGTTTCTTTGTAGTTTTCCTCTTGCGTTTCTTCGTTACCCGTGGCTTCTTCTTCCTGTGCACTCCAGATGTTAACTTGCGGCGTTTGGACTGTCGCGGAGCACGGCCAACCGCAGAATGAGAGTACGATAACATATTTCCAGTGTTATATCCTGAGCCAGTCAGCGTATCAAGTTTCTCCTCTGCCCTCCTCTTCAAATTGATACCCGATTCCCGTACGCGACTTCTCAGAGAGTCTTTCAAAGGTATATCACGCTCAAGAACATCACCTACGACATTCACACCTGGACGTAGAGCCTCTCTTCCAACAGCTGATGCTCCTTGTCTGAGTAGGGGTAGTCGTCGTCTTAACAATCCACCTAGGAAACTACCAATGCCATGCCCTTTTTGATTAGCAGTACCTATGTACACACGACTTATACCTCCGTGCGCACCTGTGCTGTATCCCCCTCCAGGTTGTGGTACCTCGTCGAAAATGTAGGTGTTCATAATCGCCTTCATTCGGTACGTTTGAAGTGAAGTGTCACAGTTAACGTTCCGGGTTCAAATGGTATCGGTGCTCCATATTCATCCCTTATATCTATCTCGATCGTTTGAAATTTCGTACGTAGTAACGGTATTTAAAGTGCTGGTGAAAATACTTCGATTTTCATACCGTCGTATTTATAATTATCACTGTCCAATGGTACAGTACGCATTAATGGTGAGTGTACATCACCGGTTATATAGGTTTCGCATATATCCGAGTATATACATACTTTGAGGAAGACCTCGTCATAATGAAGCTGGTGACTGACCGTCATACGTGCGTGTTTGGTCACATAATACCACACTTTCGTCTTCAGATCCAAAACCGAGAAGTTTTTTCACTAAAGGTGCTAAGTGCAGAATATGAAAGATGTGTACAAGAAGTACCGCAGGTTCGTTCTACAGAGACGTAACCCCCGCAATTGATAACAAATTTGATATGGTCTTTCAAGAATGGCATGTCGTTCATCCTATCCAGCAAATCTGTAATACTATTGTATACGCCGTATTGAAGATTCCCCTCTCCCCCCCTCGCGGTATCACCGCCACTACTACTATCACCGTCCTATAGAAGATCGTTGGTCTTCAACTTGACAATTTGTCGTTCGTCTTGGGTTAGATAATTTCTGCTCTTCAGTGATACGTGATTGTTGTTAATTGTAGGGATATGCAAAAAAGTCATAGGTATGAGAATTTCCGAGAGAGTCACACTCCATCTACCAGGTAAATTGACAACCTCCGGTAAATATGTGATGAAACTGGTAGTTTTATTATCGGGGTAATACTGCTTACTGCTGTTGCTAGGCAGTACAATCGAAAAATTGTCCTCCAGGTGACTCATTCTTTTCCTTTACGACTCTGTACTCTGGATAACTCTTCTTCGTAGAATATCCCATCCATATCCTCACCCTTGAGGTCTTGTAAGATATACACTGCTGGGTTACGGTAATGAGAGACGAGTTTGATTTTAAAAACTTCTTCACTCCACCCCGACTCGTATCCTTTCTTGAATGCTGCTTTTGCTGCACTGATCCGTACCAGGTCACCGCAGTCGTATTTAAGCTGTCTAGTCTCACTAGACTTACAGTTAGTACTGTACCGTTTGGAGAGATTTTCTGCTGCTAACAGGGAATTTTTACAATTAACTTCGCACGGACGGAAACGAGTCCCGGAATGTCTTGTATGATTGTAGGCGTTCACAATTTGCTGAAGAACATTGACGTAGCGTTTGGTACGGGAATATGTGAAATATCTGCATAATCTTTCCTTCAGTGTTCTGTTAAACCGTTCAACGATGGCTGCTTTTATATCAGGATTTCGTGTTACACGATATTGGATATCATACTTGTGTAGAAGTTGTTGGAATTCCGAATTTACAAAATCTTTACGGCGATCTGTTTGAAGAAGTCTCGGGGTACGTGGCTGTCCATTGTTCATAAGTATCCGCCTGAATGCCTGGGTTACTTCCTTTGCACTCTTGTTTGTCAATGGCTGTACCCACGCATATTTACTGAAAACAACGATGACTAATAGCATATAGGAGCACCCGTCATTGTGTGTGGATATAGCACGAAGATCAACTAAATCAGCCTCCCAAACAGCATCAACTTCACATACGTTATATGAACGCCTATTATAACGGTGACGTACCATTTTATGCATATTGTACGCATCCTGTTGCTCCAGCCAATTCCTGACATCGTCATGTTTGCGAATATTTTGTAGATTACGGGCCCCAGCAAATGCAGCGGGCTAATTAGGGTTGTAATAAATGTCTACTAAGTGGTTCACTTTCGCAGTTTTACCCATCGTATTTTCAGGGACCCACCGCCTTGAGTACTACTGGTGCTATTGTACGATTCGTCACTGAATTCTTCTTATATAGGGTTTATAAACTGTTGATGTCGCTAACCGTTACCTCGAGGCGTCGACGACTCGATATTGATAGTTGACCGTAACAACTCGTCGTTACCAATGAACTCCCGAGGAACATTATACGCTTTTCGTAGCCTACCAAATAACTTTCTCCCAACAGCCATTTTCTTCTTTTGTGACCGCATTGCCTCGTTAATAAGATTTACTATGTTTGAATTTTTGATAAGTGCCCCGTTGATGCTTACCATACCTTCTCCGTCCCAAGATATAACCTCCTTTGGCATGGCTTGCAGTTTGCGTAAGAGTGCTGCAGCGTTCTTTCGGTATCTTTTCGGTACACGTTCAATTATTGACCTTGATTCGATACTATTATCAGTGTAATCGTGTATCCGAGAGCTAAAAAAACGAGGAAGAACCGGCGTAATTGGAGAAAGTTTTTGGTAAGATGATTCTGTTGAGTCGTCAAAAGTCTCCGTATCCATAGGCATCTTATGAGAGTTGTCTATTAAACCAAGGTAACGTTGTAAAATCGGTTGATGTGCGTTCCATTTCTCACGTTCATCAGCGTGGGCATCTGTTAGAGGATTTCTTTCATTTCATTATCTAGACGTGTCAATGTTGATCCCTGTGTCTGCACCCTTTTCTGCGTAGCGACACGATTATCAGGTACCATGAGGATCTGACCCCTGTCATCAGTAATGGCACCAATCCTGTCCTCCGGAACAAGTACCATCTTCCGGGCATACTCCATCTCTTTGAATTGTCTTGCTCTTACTATTTACTAATGAGATTTGAAATCAAAGTACCGAGTATAGGTGCTAGAAGCAGAGGCAGGAACCCTCCTCTTTGAACGATGATCTTCTTCTTTCGTGATAGGCACTTTGTACCAGTAGCCAAATCACGAATTTACGAATTGGTATATTACCTTGTAAAATGTTCAATGCACACTTCCATATACACCGTATTAACCCCGTATCAGCTTTTCTAAGTAACGCCTGCCGCTGTTCTTTATTAAAATGACAAAGGGCCTGAGGGATAACCGTCAATTTTTTACTGGGTGTACCTCGCGCCGCCATGGTACAAGAAATACTGATCCGTGTATTGATTATTACTTTTGATTTATACCTTTCCGTGGTACGTACACGAACTGTTTTGTGTCGTTTGCGAAGATAAAACTGCGTACTCGATAATCTTCTGGGGTGGATTGTTTCAGGTCCAATAGTATATAGCCGTGTGGCCGAGAGGTGGCATCTAGGTGAGCTTGTAAAAACTTGGGATTATCAGGATAAACTTGTCGCGCGAGGTGTTGAATTTGCGCGCGATCCCGGGGGTTCTTAAAAAGTGCTATGTAATTCGAATTTAGAGAAATATCTCTCTGCCCACGACCCTGATGAAATATATTCTGGGTCATGAAAATCACGCTCAGATTTTTATGATGGCTACCTTTGGTGAAAAGATCGGTAATGGTATGATTCGATGATTCGCGCATCAAATCGTCAATGATAATCAACTTTGGACGTGAATCAGAACTATAATCTTGGCTTTGTGGTAATCCTTCACGGAATTCTATTAAATTAGCGTTTGGGTAATGTGTATATGTGGGCTGCCATTCCGCATAATATAAGAGAATTCGTGAAAATTTTGTGTCGTCCATAGAAGAGAGGTATTGCAAAAATGTTTTCACAAACACTGTTTTCCCACACCCGGTAGGTCCGCTTATTATAGATGTCCACGGATGTTTCCAGCGTTTATCCATGATCGTGACTGATGGTGAAGGTCTGTGGGTATCAAGTTTTATACATTATAGTATAGATAATGAACAATAAATAACGGAAAAATACTGTAGATAAGGTTTTCCTGTGAGAAATTTCTTTATTCTTTATCATAACAACCACGCATCTACAGAAGAATTTTTGTTTATCCAACCACGAAGCTGATGAGCCTGGGATAGCGCACAATATACGTGGTGGGTACTGTTTTTTCCATTCAATGCCGCATGGTAACCACACACAATTGACGGTTTGTCCATCTTACGAAACGGTCGGCAATCGTCTTCTTCTTCTGTGAGGTCTACAGCTTCTTTTGCTGTGTGTTTTCTGATGAAATCTGCTATGTATGAGCCCCGTACAAATATCCGGTCTGCACGGCTCACTACACTGCGTAGATAATTTTGAACTAGCTCGTTGAATGGAACGCTCCCAATGCACCAGTCGATACCGTGATGATGTGTGGTTACCCATTCATACTCCTTTCTGTATTTGTCCGGTATTTTCAATTTTTTACCTGGTTTCAGAAGCCAATGCAGTGAAAATTCACCTTTAAGTGCAACTACCGCAATTTCCTTTGCGATGAAACGGTTATGTAGTCATTTATAACCTTGTATATCCACAAAAATATCCATACCGACGTGCTGCTCCGGCCCAAGTATAACCAAGACTGAGACGTGATGAAAGAATGGGAATACCATTGGTAGGGCGTTGGGTAAAAACGCTGACAATACGGTTTCATATTTTTACGAACTATCACATATCGTTTATTAGTCATTCATTGGAGACCTATCCGTAGGATACGGTACTATATACATTTCTACATTGTCTTTTAGTGCTACAAACAGAAGCACTAGGAGCACAACTAGAGCAATTTTTATCTAAATTATTGTCATGACAACACTGTGTGCATACTTTTTGTACAACGGAGGCATTGGGAATATGCAGTTTTGTATTGGTAACACCGCGTACAGGGACATTCTGTTGCGTTTCAAAATCATAAAATATGAAAATTGTTCCTTGTTGCTTACGTGTCTTCAACGGTAACATATAACAGGGATGGTTTATTTCACGTTTACATCCACAATTGAATTTGTACCTTTCAATTTTGCTGATCCCTTCTTCAAATGTTGTTCGAGGCAGTGTTGATTGAAAAACTAACGATTGCAGGTATTACAAACTACACGCTGTAGATTTTGGCAAATGGACTCAGCTTTACACTGTCGGCATTTGCCAGGACAACGATGTTCTATGTTATCTGTGAATGCTTTGTTACACAGATCACAGAATCCACGTCCTGCAATGGCCCCTTGTAAGTTGAAGATGGGTTGGTAATGTTGCGTACGCTCATAATATAATATAAATAGTGTGTGCTTAACTGAACTATGGCGTTCTTTAACCCTCTGACGACCATCGAAGACAGGCCAGCCACCTTTACCGAATGTTAAAAATTCATAGACTACGATGGCTGTCTTCCGCGGAAGGGAGTAATTTTGAAATGCATGAAGTTCTGTGATTCCACTACCATTTTCCGGGACCGTACCCCCACTGAGCTGCATTAATTTCACTGCCTCTTTTCGCTGAGTATGACGAGTTTTATTAATAATTGCTTTCCACCGTCTTTGTACATCGCCCGTTCTAATTTCTCCGCGCTCGGCGTGAAGTTGGGCAACTAGAGAACGCGGTAGACAAAGATTATCAATATTGGAAATGGTTAGGATAGAACGCTTGAAAATGTCCTCGTACGTAAGTTGTTTTCGCCCTGAACCTTCAATACCACTGACTATTGCCGCTGTAACAGCAATATTATCTGACGTGTTTAGTCCCCCTGTGCTCTGTGAAATACCTTTTGACGATAGTCCACAAGTCATCAGCACCACAATTACGTGCATCACGAAAACGGGACCAAACTGGCCCGTGATTTAACCTATCGAAATTGATTGAAAACCCTATGTGATCGTGGGGTTGACACGTAGCAGTTACATGGGTTGTTAAATCACGAAAGGCTCCTTCTACCCACTCTATCATGTTCGTGTTAGCGGGAGGGTCCAATATCTTGATGACACATTCCTTACCTTTCATTTTAAAATTATGGTATTTTTTACATGATTCTGCAATTATTTCGAAGCAGTAACCTGGGGGTAAGATATCCTCGTGAGAGTCGGTTTTGACCTTATTTTCTGCATTTTTAGGTTGGCCCACTGTAGCAGATCTCGTTATTGCCCCTCCTACTTGACGTTCTACGAGAAAAGCAAGCACTACAGTTATTTCGTATAATTGTAATGTAGAATGCCTCACCTTTGAAGAGTTTAATAAGTGTTTATTCCTCCTCTTTGGTGTAAGTATGGCATAAATACCGAGAAACGTCTAGAAGTAACACCCAGGAAATTTTTGGAGTGAATAAATGGAAAAAGCGCACGTATTTGAAAATAGTTGGTAAAATCGCGAGCTTATTATTATACCGCTAATGTTTGGTTCCTCTTCACTCGCATCCTTTCGTAGCCCGCGGATAGCTGAAAAGTTGTCTAAGCTGACTTGACAACGGCGTAACAGCTTTGCCTCTTCTGTCTCAACACCATCGATGCATAAGTCCTCATCGCTATCGGATGAGTAGCATGAGGCGTATTCGTTCATTTCTGTAGGGTCTGTCTCTGGTATTCGTGCTTGTCTGATCATCGCGTATCGTACCTCTCTCCTTGCTCTCAATTGCAATCTTCTTTCAACTGCAGAACTGTGTGTCGCCCATGAATCATCCTGACTATCCGTATCAGAATATAGTTGCATACCGAAAGGGCCCGGCTGTAGTGAGGGTGAGCGAGCATTAACAAGCGGGGTCGTATATCTTTTCTTTTTTACTGGTCCTACAGATAGCGCATCCCCAGCAGGCCGTTTTTGGTATTAAGGAATAAGCTGCTCATCATCTTCCTTTGACGATGTTGAATCTTCGATACCCTGTTCCTCTCTTACTCCTGAGCAGAGGGCCGATAGACCTTATATTGTTACTGTGATATATATATGAACCAATGATGAAAATACAATACTTACGTTTGGAATGTTCGAAAAATGATGATAAACACCTGGCGTCGCATTTGTTAGAAAACTGAAGAGCACGCGTAACCACTCGCAAAATTCCTCTGTATGACGTCAAGAACCCCTGTCGCTAAGCCTGACATAGTACTCGACAGGGAGTATGACAAACTATGGGCTCTAGTATTCTGTTCAATGTTAGCCGGGATAAACTATCCCAATATTTGGTTCGTTGATCGAAAAACAACTCCTGATACGCCGGTACATGATCGCAAATGAAATCTATGAGTTGTAATAAAAAATAGAGATATCGTGTATTTTTTCGATTGTTTTGACACTCCATTGTAACTGTTTCAAAACGATTTCTTTCAAGTGTAAAACAACGAATAATATCTTCAAGCGAATCACACTACGGATATAAGACATCTGAAGAGCTACAATAGACAGCGTTTTTATAAATATGGTGATCGGAGAGAGTACAAACATGAAATTGCGACTTGGGAACACGTGATGCATGGTCAGCATTTCAAAAATCGTCGGACATCACATGGTCGATGAATCACAGATAATGTTACACGCTGATGTCTTATGATGATTCGTCATCTGCGGATGTTTGTAATTTTGTCTTGGACAAAAGACATGATCATAACTGCATATTTTGAACGCGTACTGCAACGATCAGCAATCCAGACGCGAAAAATAAAGTGATGATAGAATTGCATGCGCGTGTTTTTTTTGTTGTGACTGAAACCCACCCCCGTAAATTTTTAAGGGATCAATTTGGTCAAGGCGGCTACGTCTATTGGCTGATCGTCTAATTACGACTACATGATTGGCGGATCCACGGCCTGATAATAAGTGAGGAGAGTATATATTTGAGGGGATTGTTAAGAATTATCAGTACTCTTTCAACAGTTGTTGTGTTTGTGTCGTTAAATTTCTTGCGAACTGTGGAGGAATAAAGGTATGTCAATTGTGAATTTCTTCCATACGCCTGATTCGATTTCACGATATTAATTTGTGCTCATTTTAATTACAAAAAAGATCTTTGAAAAATGGCTGAGCGAAGTATCAACAAAATCGCCCGATGTGAGGCTCTCCCTGTGAAGCGGATTGATGATCTAACTCTGGGCGTTGATTATCAGATTAGTGCATTTAAAAGTGTTAACACCAAATATGGTAGAAGAATCATTGCTACTCTGGGTGCTGAGCATGATTTTTTCCTCCCTGCCCGTGTATCTACAGCACTTTTCGACGATCACGCAGAATATATCTATCATAAAACATTGCTTGTAGAGGGTCGTTTATCTATACGTTTTCTGGAGGGCCATTATCACCCGTGTGAATTCATATATAAAGACGTTTAATTTTTGTATACATCATCTTTCAAATTGATTGCATAATGAACGAATATATAATATGGAGAGCAATGTTTTTGCCTTTAGCATTTGATTATTTAAACCCTCGTACATTCTCTCAGTGTCTTCATTACATTTATTGGTGCATATGCAATGGTGCTTCCATAGGTATATCATTTTTCACTTATCGCGGAGGGGATAAATATAGAAGAAAAGATGGACAGCATTTTTGCCTACACCTCAAATTGAGGAGCTCGTGATGTTAGGAGTAGTCTTTGCGTATGTCGATCATTTAGATGCTCATCTGGCTCGGTGGTGTAGTGCTCGATCGGTGTTAGATTTTTCAATGGATTTGGGAACAAACCGGAGATCTCTGAGGCTACGAAGGAGAAGACGGTGTGAGGTTGAACAGTGCGAGGCTGATTCCACGACGAAAAAGTCGGATTTTTTAATTGAAAACGAGGTGGTATCTGTTGAAGTGATAGTCGCTGAGTTTGAAAGGGCTCTGAGTAACGGTCGTGAGCATATTTTAAGTGTGACGGAAAAGTATTCAGTGCGAAGGGCTGCTTTAAAGGCTTTGGTTCGGGAATTGAAACGCGATATTAGGGACAATACAGAGTGATTGTCATAGAAAAAATGCGTCTAATTGGGAAAAATTTTCGATATCCCCCTGGCTTCGCATTCATGATTGATGCAGCCTGTGATAGTCACTCAGAAAGGGTGCCTCATACAACAACTCGTGACGGGCCTTGTGGCCATACTCGACAAACTTATGAGATCGAGTATTATGACGGCGATGAGATAGTGTCGCATGTGAGCAAGCCAGAAAAAGGTAAGTTTCCAATTGTAATTGTCGATATATGTTACAAAAATGCGTGATAGTGCTCCATATTTATGTTTGATTACAGATACGAGGTCCATTGACGTTCCGTCAGTGAAACCCTGCTGGGTTGTGTTACAACGGCTATCGCGGCAGGAAATAGTTAGCTTCAAATTGCCAAAATTGAAGCGGTGTGTCCCGAGGGAAAGGTGCCCATCATGTACGCGATCTCTGGAAGAGAAACTGGAAAGGGAACGTACCCTTCAACCACCATCTTTGGAGAAGATGTCACCTACGACATATGGGAATACACCGAAAAGGAGGCGTGGCAGACCACGGAAAATGCCTCAGTTGTTTCCCGTGAGGAAATGATATGTTTTATTCCTTTCAAAATTCATTTTTTAATACTCTAATAATTTTGTTCTGAATTTCAACACCTGCCATCCACGGCAATAAAAATTTTACATTTATTTATTTTGTTTGTTAATTATCTAGTTGTTGAAGAATAAAATTATTGAACTTAAATTGTGTGATTATTAAATAAGAAGAAATGGTATCAACCCTTCTCTGTCGACATTGGAATACGCAAGGTAAGCACCCCTGGAGCCGGCTAGTCTGACCTTCGCCGCCTAGGATGTGTTACCGTGGAGAAGACCAGAGTGCACATGCAAAACTGCAGGATCAGCACATTATTCCAGAGTGAGTAGTCGCCTTGGTGAAGCCTGACCTTCACCGCCCAGGATGAGTTACCGTGGAGAAGACGTCAGAGTGCACGTGCAAATCTGCAAGATCGCAACATTGTTCCAGAGTGAGTAATCAACTTGGTGATCGGTCGTCAGGCGTCTATTTTTTTCAGTCATCAACGAAGCGCGGTCCCGAGAAGAAGCCGAGATTTTAGTTTGTTGTGTTGTGTTGTGTTGTGTTGTGTTGTGTTGTGTTGTGTTGTGTTGTGTTGTGTTGTGTTGTGTTGTGTTGTGTTGTGTTGTGTTGTGTTG
>NW_011888020.1:37834-43883 GCF_000806365.1 Fopius arisanus
TGTGTTGTGTTGTGTTGTGTTGTGTTGTGTTGTGTTGTGTTGTGTTGTGTTGTGTTGTGTTGTGTTGTGTTGTGTTGTGTTGTGTTGTGTTGTGTGAACCATGAGGGTCTCGGGGAAAAATTTTGTGGCCCCGCTGAGCACCGCCACCACGGGGGAGGACGAGCCCTCATCACCCTCAACCAGCGGGTGTTGCCCTGTGGTGTCGCGCCCCACGACACCCTCCTCGTCGACGTCATCGTCATCGGCGGATCCGGGGGTCTTCGTCTGGACGCCACTCGGGCGTACCATCCCCATCGCCGAAGACCCGGATCCGTACCAGCTACGGCCGGGGTACGACGGGTTGGACCCCCAACTCCCCGATCGGCGGTGGCATCTCCGGGTGGAGCACGAGCTAGTGTTTCCAACCCAACACCTGGAGAATGACACCCGTCATCGAGTGCGAAGTGGTCCTCCTCACCTGGGCTGGTGGCAAACGGACGCTCCGTTTCCAATGAGTATCCCTCCAGGAGAATATTCCCAGCGTCGGATGGCCAGCTGGTTGATCACGGAGAGGGCCGAGCTGGACGACTCGGATGCCGAGGACGAGGAGTTGGCCAAGGTGTCGTTGTTCGGGGAGTCGGATGACGACCAGGAGGATGTGATTGAGTGACGAACAGTGTTTTTTTAAGACTACGTAGGAAGTTAAGTTAAGTTTAGCGACTAGTGGACAAGGAAGAGGTTGTGAGTGACTGTTTTGGATTGGTGCCCATGAGCGGAGAGTAACGTGCGTGGGGTATACGCGCGCGATTTTTTTCCTCGCCATCACTAGTGTACGGGCTATCGGGAATTTCGGGCCTCCCAAATCATTCAAGCGTGGGATCAGCGGTTAGGATACGCAGTACACACGGGAACCGCGTTATTTCGATCGGTGTGGTGGTGGGAAATTAAAACTATATGTAGTGGAGGGGGTCTAAATTTTTGACCCCCAAATTTCAATTTCGCCATAGTGTCCCTGGGTGGGAGGCGCCGTAGTGGTTCTTACACTACTCACAAAGATTAAATAGACCATAAATAAGGTACTTTAAAATCCATTAAATGTATATGTGACTGCGATGGTGACAGAGTTTGTTTTTTGAGAGTGTATGCGGAAATGAAATAGTGACCAAATATATTAAATTGATAAACCTAGAGAAGGTCTTTCCATTTGATATTGATCAATGTATATGGAACGGAATAAAGAAGGTGATGGACTGAATGGAGATAAAGATATTAACAGAAAAACGGTGAGAAAGTAAAATGAAAATTTTATCAACAACAATCCCAATGATTAGACAGGCATCTCTAAGTATGATGGAAATATTTATACACCAAAATTCAATATTAGAAAACAGCGAACAGGACAGAAATTAGACAGACATCAATCTAAAGATATTCTAACCAATGAAGAAGTGTCTTATTTGAAAGGAAAACAGACTTATCTGAAAACCTCGAAGAAGGTAGTATTAAATAAGGAAAATATGGGAAAGATTGAGAAGAAAATAAGAGAGAATACGAAAGAACGTCAAAAAAAAGGTAGAGAAGTGAAAAGAAGAAAGGAAATGGAGTATAAAGAACGTTTAAAAAAACGTTACAAAAAACAACAACGTTACAGAATTAATTTAAAAAGAAAATGTAATCGAAAATATAAGAATCAGGAAGTAAGTAGAAGCAAATCGAGAAAAAATCAAATGTGAAGAGAGGTTACAAAAAGCGAACCGTTTCAAAATGCGAGTGAAAAAAAAACGTTATACAGAAAGTATTAAAGCAAACATAGACGAAGACAGAAAAACCACAAGTACTTGAAAAAGGAGGAGAACAAGATCGTAAAAGCCAAGAAAAGCGCAGAAAACGAAAACAGCAAGCATCCACATCGCAAAATATCGATAATAATAATGATATTGAAGGACAACGTGCAGTCAATTTGAAAAAATGTCGACGAAAAAAAAGACTTTATAGGAACAGAAAAAAAATAGCCTTTTCGAACAAATACTACATAATGGCGACCAAGAACATTATTTGGGCAAAATGCATATAAAATGTATACAATGCGGCGCATTACATTTCGAAGGTGAACGAGTTGGTAAAGGAGATTCTTTCGTCGATTGTTGTAGTCATGGAACAATGACTCCAATATCGTTTACGACATTTCCAAAGGAATCAAAGAGATTACTGGAAGGAGGTGATCCCCAATGCAAAGATTTTACAGAAAATATCAGAGTTTACAATAATGCATTATCAGTTGCATCATTCGACGCCAACTTAGTGGATTTCGATAGACAACCATCTGGGCCATACTGTTTTAAAATTCAAGGGCAAATTTAGCATCAAATTAAGACACCGTTATATCCTTCTCAAGATGAGATATCAACTTACAGTCAATTATTTATTATGGATCTTGATGAGGCGAATGAATTGCAGATTCTTCTGAATCGTCATGGCAATTTCCAATAAAATCAGTGTCAATAGATAAAGCTTTTAAAAGTCTACATTCATTTGCACGAATCATGGTATTGGTTTAATCACTGGTGAAGAAAGAGACAGAGAACAAAAAAAGGAAAAAACACATACATACTGTGACCTTGGCCTGGGAGTAAATATATGAATATTCCCGTCGAAGGCACGAAAATCAGGAACTTTATTCTCGTCTAACCATTAAGGGAGACTTGCTATGAGATATGGGAGGACCTGAAATAATAAGAGGGAGGCGGGTTTGAATGATTACTCGGGGAGGGGCTTATAGAGATTAAACTTTACTCTTTTCACGTTTTCTTTCAACAAATATCCATACAACAAATCACCAAGGCCTTTTGACTACTAACTAATTAACTCGAGGGTGGGGAGTACGGCCAACTCACTTGCGGCTACGTGAAACAATATAACAAAAAAAGGGGGTGACTCTACATTTGAAAAAAAAAGAGAGAAGTGAGGGGGGCCAACTGTAAAAGTAATAATTAATAGGGGAGTTGAATTACGAAGAAAATGAATTTACTGGAGGCTCACCGTTGGGAGGAAATTATATTCAGGGGCCGGGAAACTCGTTGGGGCAGGGAATAACAATGGAGCACTCACGGGGAATGGTGTCCTCAGAATTCTCTCGGTTTTAATCTGGGCTTTTGCCTCCTTCCTTCCTTCTCTCTCCCTCGCCGCTCTCTCCGTGTATCCTCCCCACAATAGTTCTCCTCCGCACAATCTTTTCAATACTTCCTCTCACACACGAAAATAGTTCCTCTTCTCACAATAGTTCGCCTCCTCGCAATCTTTCCAATAGTTTCTCTCACAGTATTTCTCAAAATAATTCCTTTTACACACTAATTCCTTTCCTCACACTTTGTCAGGGTCTTTTCACAGGGTCTCTTCGGGGTAACTCTTTTACTTTACGGGGCAGTGACTCGTGGGGCAGCTGTAGCACGAGTGATTTCTTCCAATCATCCTCATCTTTTTCTCCCGATTACGGCGATAATCCGTGCTAATTGGGGGTAATCGTGATTGTGTGTCCTTTTCCGTCTTTCGACATGGGGGACTCGCCCGAGGGATCTCTTCCTTGATGCGTGAGTGCTCGGGCGAGAGGGAGTAGGGACGGGGGGTAAGGAATATCTGGGGATGGATTGTCCAACGGTGGCAAAACGATTAACTTAAATCTAACTAAGCCTAACAAAAAATAAGATGTATTAATTAGGGGGCAGGGGGGGGGGTGCAAAATTCTGCCTCGTCACAATACATACAAACACCATCTAAGAACCCAATATTTGGATTTTTTAGGATACATTTAGTAATCTTAACGGAAAAAATTGGAAACTTAAATATAACAAAGCTTGGATTCGGAAGCAAAACCGGGAATATAAAATATTCCCAAAATATTAGGCACGCCATGTAACAAACGTCAATGAGAGAACTTTCAATTTGAGAAGATAGATACAAATTATACCTTTCTTTTTGGAAGGTAAACCTTTTCTTAATTTCCATGTATTTCCATAAATTGGACGTTATCTTATAAAGGAAAAAATGCAAATTAAATACGTAGAATTAAAAAAAAGAAAAATGAGTAAATATTCAATATAATTACATATGATATATTGACAGAATCATGTTTTTGGTCTAAGAACATCGAATATATGAGCACAGTAGATAAAAAACGATCTCAATAACACGTCCGTCCTCCGCGCGCCTCTGATATCGCTGTAGTAATAATAATAATAATAATGGCGTATGTATTTTAACGACGTAGGAAAGTTGGCGTCCTCATTGCCCAGTGGGATGTTTTTCCATCCTGTTACAACAGCCCTAATTGTTGCGGGTTAACTATCCTTAACTTCCAATACCTGGTTCTACCAAGAAGCACGGACAATAGCAATAGCCATTGGATGTCTGTCAGAAGTGACACCAACCCTCCAAGCGAATTTGAGGGACGTCGGATCGTTGTCTTCGACTCCGACCCTAACCGCTGGTGTAACCCACCAGCATATACAGCCGACAAGACGCCCTTTTTAAAAGGGAAGATGAATCATATACTGAATTTTTGTATTATATTCCCGCCCTTTCTGCCCTATTTTGGCTAATTGGCCCTATCTCACCCTGGCATGTGGCTGTGGACCCTACACTGTACCGACATGAGAAACCACAGGTAAAACCATATCGGTACAGGCGGTTGCTAACTCACAACGTTGCGAACTCACAATTTTCAGAACACTAGGCTCGCACCTAGCCACTAAGCTACCGACGTCGGTGATGTACTGAAATTACTATCTACATTAAAAGTTGGTAAAACTATACAGCCGTGAAGTAAGCGCTAGCCCCCTTTCTTCTTATTTTCGTTCCCTTTTTCCCCCCATTTCAGCCCCCCCCCCCTCCCCCATTATTAATAACATACAGAATTTTTCCCTTACTGTAGCTTAAGGGGGTCATCCCATGTGTGAGGTTGAAAAAATCGATTTTTTTTTTCACACTAATTGCATCTACATATATCATAGAATATGTGTATAAAGGGATTCGATGATACTCGAAGTCGCTCGAAAGTTATAGCAGTCAATAGGCTCGCGTAAAAATTGATATTTCGAACGCGCGCTCAGGTAGGCACGATGGACCGGCTGGAACAGCACGTTATCACAGCAAATAAAATTTGCTGTGATTTTTTCTTGCATGCGTTATTTACAATTCCACAAATGGGTCGCGTAAAAGGTTCTAAAAGGATCCCAGTACCTTCTGGTCGAAGAAAAAAACGTATATTTTCGGGAAATCGCCACATATTAGAGCAAAAAACAGAGTTCACGTCAGCATCTGCGAAAAAACTCTCAGGAAACGAGAACTTGAATGTATCCATTACAGCACGGTGTATTCAATATTAGAATTTACTTCAGTGTTTTCTGCAATTTCCGGAAATGTGATATGCAGAAAATGTAAGGGTGACGTGGCTTTTTCACAAGGCAGTTCAAGGGGCTTGGGTTTCAAAATTTTTCTTTCATGTGGGTATGAGAAAATTCAAACTTATAACTCAGGCCCTATGATAGAAAATGCTTATGAAATAAATAGACGTTTAATTTTCGTCATGCGCTTATTAGGAATTGGTCATGAAGGAGTGAATCTTTTCTGCAGTCTAATGAGTTTCTGTTCTGGCATTGGGAATTCTACGTACATAAAAATCTTAAAAAATGTTCATACAGCCGCATCTGCTGTTTATGAAACAGTCTTATCAGTCGCCACTACCAAGGAGAGAGAAATGAATGAAGAAGCTGCCAAACCAGAACACGAATTCACAGTTTCTGCTGACGGCACCTGGAAGAAGCGAGGATTTTGATCACTGTTTGGTGTTTCTACGTTGATAGCTAAGTATACCGGTAAAGTTGTGGATGCATATGTGTTCAGAGCGGGATCTGGTTATGGGGATATTTTTATGTGATGGATGAGATGAGGACGGATTTTCAGGAAGTGTTGAGCGGGTTAAAGAATTCACTCGCGTGGCGTTGGTCAAAAAGGAGTCACGTTTAATTGTCAAGAAAAGTCACTTCACAATTATATGTCACAATAATGAGCTGAG
>NW_011888020.1:44163-57601 GCF_000806365.1 Fopius arisanus
GTGTGTGTGAGTGGGTGAGTGGGTGTGTGTGTGTGAGTGCCTGTCAGCTGACAGGATTTCTAACATTCTCCCCGGCCGTTGACAACTATAAGTTGTTGACGCAACCAGACTGAGCAGAACCATGGTGAGCTGAAACAAAAAGCAAAAATTCAAAACGCTCTTTGGTGAGCTGGCGGAGTTTGTCACCCATGAGTGAATCCGTGAGACCGTCCAGAAGGTGCGCTGGCTAGGCATGGCAGCATCCTAGACATCAGGGGTCGTAAATCCCTTCTGCTTTAGCTGCTGTCATTCTCACGTTGAGCCCCGTCGGTGAGTCAGGGTCGTAAATCCGTCGAAATTGACGAAGTCCAACAGTGAGAAGCCGGTGAGTTGACCTGGTTCTATTCCTCGGAAGGTGAGATGGGCAAGATGACGAGCTTGGCGATTGGCCTCGTCAGCATCGTCTGAGCAGTCCTGATGCTGACTACCCTGGTGAGTCCATCCGATCCTGGGTGCAGAGCAGTCACTCGGGCGAGAGGCCACTTCGTTGGCGGAAATCTCTCGTCCGTGAGTAGAACCAGTGAGCCGATCCGTAGTTGATGAGTCGGATGGTGCCACTTGGATATCGCCTGAAGACATTGGAGATATCCCGTGGACCACCATTTCCAGAATCCTTGGAGTTTCTGCTGAATGAGCTGCCATCTAGAGAGTCTCGAGACGTTGAGTTGCTCTAAAGATGGTTCCGGAAGAGTCGTGGGAGCCTGACCGATGAGAAAGTGTCCCGGTGTCAAGGCTGAGCAGTCATCAGGATCATCCGTGAGCGGTTCCAGGGGTCGTGAGTTGAGCACCGCTTCGATTTGAGCGAGCAAAGTGGTGAGTTCCTCAAAAGTGAGCAAATCCTCTCCGATCGTTCGGGTGAGATGGAACTTCACCGACTTCACCGCCGCTTCCCATTTCCCTCCAAAGTGTGGAGCGCCTGGAGGATTGAATGACCACTGGGTCCCATCATTAATAAGGAGCTGAGCGAGCTGTCTGGAATGAGCTGATCCTGATAAGAAGAGGTTCCTAAGTTCCTTGTCAGCGCCAAGGAAATTGGTCCCGCAATCACTGAACAAGGAGTGAGCTATCCCACGCCGACTTGAGAAGCGCCTATACGCTGCGATGAATCCTTCAGGTGAATAGTCCGACACGACCTCGAGATGAACCGCTGAGGTGGTCATGCAGACAAAGATAGCCAACCAGCCCTTGTACGACTTGTGACCCCGTCCTTTCCATGAGCGTAGCGATACGGGGCCGGCATAGTCGACTCCCGTGTTGAGGAAGGCGCGAACGGGGGAGAGTCTTGCTGGTGGCAACTGGCCCATGAGCTGTTGCGCGCGTACTCCACGTTGGCGAGTGCATTTAACGCATTTGAGTATGAAGGAGCGTACTGGTGCCCAGCCTCCGAGTATCCAGTAGCTGCTTCTGAGCTGTCGCAAAGTGAGCTGTGTGCCTCTGTGGAGTGTCCTGAGGTGAGCTTGTCCTATGAGCAGTTGAGCCAGCCGAGATTCCCTCGGAATGATAGCTTGATTCGGGCTCTCTGGGCCAATATGAGCGAACTTGAGCCGTCCGCCAACTCTCAGTACCCCTTGGTGATCGATGAAGGGTGTAAGCTTGGTGAGAGGGTGAGATTTACTGAACCTCTCCCCTCGTGAGATTGATCTGAGCTGATCCTTGAAGTGAGCTGCCTGCGTGAGTTTGATCCAGAGGATCCGAGCCTCTTCCAGATCACCAAGTGTGAGCGGGCACTGAAGAGATGAATGAGGGACTCTCCTGAGCCGAGCGATGAATCTTCGACAGATTGCTGTGACCCTGAGCAGACGGTTGAGCGAAGAGAATCTGTCGATGAGATCCCAGAGAGCGATTGGTTGAGCCTTGAGATGTAAGAGAACTCCTGGCTTCTCCTCGAGGTCTACGTTAAGGTCCTTTTCCAAGGCGTGAGTCGGCCATGATGAGCTGTCCTGTTGAAGCCATGGCGGCCCTGTCCACCATAGCTTATGAGCGACCAGCTGATGCGCTGATAGACCTCGAGACGCACAGTCTGCAGGATTCTCCTTGCCTGGTACCAACCTCCAGTGAGCCTGCTGAGTGAGGTCCTGAATGAGTGACACCCTGTTCTTCACGAACTCCTTCCACCTTGATGAATGAGAGCTGATCCAAGTAAGCGTGACCGATGAGTCCGTCCAAAGATACGTGGTGGCGTTCGTGAGGTTGAGTTGGTCCTTGACGTATTTGGTCAGTTTGGCAAGGAGAAGAGCTGCAGTGAGTTCTAGACGTGGAATTGTCAGCCTTTTGAGCGGTGCGACCTTCGTTTTTGAGCAGACCAGTGTGACATCCTGTTTATCCCCGTTGAAGATTTTGAGATAAACCACGGCTGACATAGCCACTTGTGAGGCATCAGAAAATCCGTGTACCTCCACAATTGAGTCTTTGAGCAGTCCAAGCCACCGAGGTATGGTGATCTCTGACAACTGTGTGAGTTCCTCCCTGAACTGACGCCATCGTTGAGCAGTCGTCGGCGAGACTGGTTCGTCCCACCCCAGTTTCTCGATCCATAGAGCCTGAAGCAGAATCTTCGCTCGCACGACCACTGGTGCGAGGAAGCCGAGCGGATCGAAGAGTTGAGCCGTCTCCGATAATATGATCCTCTTCGTTATTGAGCTGGTCTCAGGCTGAGTGACTGAGAACTTGAACTTGTCCGTTCCTGGATGCCAAGAAACCCCAAGAATCTTGGTGAATGAGTCCTCTATGGATCGTTGATTTTGAGAGGTGCTGTCAGGTTGAAGATATGTAAGTAGAGCTGGGCTATTCGAGTGCCATTTGGCTAATGGAAAGCCTCCTGACAGGCAGAGCTGCGTCACCTGGTGAGCGGTCCTGAGTAGTTCTTCAGCTGAATCAGCACCTCCGCAGATATCGTCAACATATCGTTCTTTCATGAGCGGTTCCACAGCGAGGGGATACTTCGACCCTTCATCCTCGACGAGCTGATGAAGCACACGTATGGAGAGAAATGGAGCTGACCTTGTGCCATACGTGACCGTGGTGAGCTGACAGGTGACGATATCTCCATTTAAGTCGGTCCATAAAATTTGTTGGGGCGGCCAGTCATCCGGATGCACTCGAATTTGACGAAACATCTTTGTGATGTCCGTCATAAAGATGAGCTTGCGCCGTCGCGTGAATAGCAGCACGTCTGAGATGACCGCTTGGAGCTTCGCTCCCGTGTGCATGATCTCGTTGAGCGATTGTTCTGAGCTGGTCTTGTTTGAACCGTTGAATACGACTCTGAGCTTCGTTGTCTCACTGCTTGCCCTGAGAAATAAATTCCAAAAAAATAATAATATTCGAAAAAAATCAACAGAGCAGTAGCGATAGTTGTAGCCCAAGTTCGAAAACCGAGAATAATCAGGACTACTTAGCCTTGCAGAAGATTTTTTAAAGTCCTGGAGCGGGTCTGCAGTGTGGTTATTACGGCCCTGATGAATGAGCGAGGCCCTCGGCTCCCTAGGGTGCTCCCGACTCGGTGAGCTGGGCACTGGAGACTCGTGATACGGTCCTGGCAGATGAGCGGGGCACTCGTGGTGACGTGACGGCACTGCACTGAGTCTACATTCCCGCGTAAATCACTCCGATGCCACGCGAAACCGATAAAAAACACAAAAATATTCCACCGATCCGGCTCGAAGGACCAAAATGTTCAGAACGGGATCTGGTTATGGGGATATTTTTATGTGATGGATGAGATGAGGACGGATTTTCAGGAAGTGTTGAGCGGGTCAAAGAATTCACTCGCGTGGCGTTGGTCAAAAAGGAGTCACGTTTAATTGTCAAGAAAAGTCACTTCACAATTATATGTCACAATAATGAGCTGAGCAATGAGAACACTTTTATAATTCAAGGATCTACTGATCTTCTTCTGAGAAGAACTATTAGTGAGCAGGTCTAATTAACGAGAAGCGAAGATCTGAGAAAAGCGCGTAAACACTCTCGAGCGGTCTAGATGCAAATGAGAGAGAGTAATAAGCCGTAAGGTGGGAGGTGTCGATCATCGCGATGGTGGATTACACCTGTCCATCAAGTGGCGCCCCAGGTGTCAGAGGTGAAAGGCCACTGGTCATCTGAGGTGAGCGTGCGGTGTGTGTGAGTGGGTGTGTATGTGTGAGTGCCTGTCAGCTGACAGGATTTCTAACAATATGTAATGAGTAGCTTTTGTGGTGGATGTAACTTATGGAAAAGCCAAAAAAATAACGATCCAGTTGCCTACGAGTCATGGTTTGAAAGTCATGAAGCTGATTGTACTATAAATCATTCTGGGAGCTCTGGAAAGATGGAAGTTGACGCTATTGTTCAAATGTTTTCGCGATCTGAAGAAAAACATGGTGTAAAGTATCGTACCTACGTGGGCGATGGCGATAGCAAAACCTTCAATGGGATTCTAAAAAGGGAGCCATATGGAAAAGAACTGGTAGTTAAAAAAGAATGTGTCGGGCACGTGGAAAAGAGAATGGGCACTCGACTACGTAACGTAAAGAAAATGAATAAAGGAATCGGTGGAAAAGGTGCTGGGAAATTAACAGACAAAGTCATCAATGAGCTCACAAAATTCTACGGTTTGGCTATTCGTCGACATACAGATTCAATGGAAGAAATGAAGAAACAAATATGGGCCAATTTCTACCATAAATGTTCTACAGACGCAAATCCACAACACCAAAATTGCCCAGCAGACAAAGACAGTTGGTGCAAGTGGCGCAAGGCAGAAGCTATAGGGGAACTCCACAATTTTCATCATGATAAGCCACCGTTCACTGAAGAAGTTCAAAAGGCCATCAAACCAGTGTATGAAGATTTATCAAGAGATGATTTGTTGATAAGATGTTTAGGAGCAGACACAGAAAATAACAATGAATCGTTAAATTCATTGATTTGGACTTTTGCGCCCAAACATCTTCACTCTGGCGTGAAAGTAGTTGAAATAGCTACTGCCCTAGCTGTAATAATTTTTAATGAAGGTTTCAATGGCATCCTGAAAGTGATGGAAATCATGGGTTGCCTAATAACCCCCATAACTCAAGCGTACGCCGAGCGCCGTAATGAAGCGCGCATCAGACGCTCCGAACAACGCTTGACTAACATGGCAAAAAGGGCTAGAATTGACGCTAAGAGTGAACAATCGGCTTCGCAAGCTATCTATAAGGAAGAAGAAGGGTTACTTTATGGGCCAGGCATAGCAAATTGAGGGTAAGCCAAAACTTTACACGTGTTAACAGTATGTGAATCTTTGAATGCGTTTTTCTCGAAACTGTGTTTTTGAAATTGGCTGACACCATAACTCGAAATCTAGTCAACGGATTTCAACGAAATTTGGAGGGATTACTCAGTAGATGTGTATGCATCTGCTGAACTAGGATAATTCCGATATCTAAACCTGTTTTTTTTTAAGAAAAAGTCAATGAAAATAAACAAAATTCTTGAAAAAAACTTTGGGTGCCTGCCAAAAATTGAATTTTTGATATTTTTTGAAAATCCTAGTTCAGCTAGTTCAGATAGCTGAACCTTCGCAGATTAAGAACCCGTTTTATTTTTAAATTTCAGATCATCGAATACCTCAGAATCGTGCCAGCCGTTTTACCCCTTTCGTTTTCATGGCCGACTTCGCGGCTGGGTAGCTCGGCATAGGTGGATAATTTTTGTCCGAAAAAAATTGAGCGTTATCTTCAAATGTCAATAAATGTGTAGTCAAAAATTCAGTGTTGTCCGTTCATTCATTTTCCCACAAAAAATTCCGAAATGTAGCGTCAAAAACCGGCCGTCACATGGGATGACCCCCTAAACGTGAAATACTTACTAGTATTTCCAGCTACGGTTACAGTACTACAGCTTGTACATTGACTATAAATCATCATAATTGAATTGATTATCGGTTAAAGGGGGCAATGCCTTTACAATTGTCAAAAAAGCGATTTTTTTCATATTCCGAAACTATGTTAGATAGTATACAGAAAATAGTTATAATTGTAGTATTTAGTGGAGAGCGCAGACGGTAATTAGAAAACTAGAAACTTCAAAGTTATTCTCCACCTTTTCGACTGTAACACTTCTCCTGATCTCGTCCCAGAAATCGAGGATGGTTATAACCTTTATCCGTTCCCATACTCACATCCGAATATCCCAACCGAATTGAAGGGCGGACCGGTTAGCTTTTTATGGACCAAAACCTAACGAAAACCGAAAACACCGAACCGAGGGTAAAAAGCTGAGATGCCCTACCTTACTCGAAGTTAAAAAACCACATAATCATAAAGGAGAAAAAAAATTTCAAATAAGAGCACGAGGGGACACGACGACTGGTGTTGGAACTCGTCCCGTCCAGTTACCGTAAAACTACCCGCAAGAGGTAAAAGGTCAAAGCCAATGACGAATGAAACGGAAACGGGAAGGCCTGCGTTGCTCAGAATGCTAGGTCGTGAAGGGTGGTCCGTGAGTGGATATGCGAGTCGAATACACTGAAAAAAAAGACTGTGACATAATACAACGAACAGATCAACGGGTCGGGATAGCGAGAGCATACTTACGGGACTCCGAGACGCGTGAAATACCTCCGAGGACCACCTCGCCGAGAGCACAACGTCATATAGTATATATGACCATATGATTTTTATAATAGAAAATGAATTTTCCATCAATAAGTCCACCATGCTCGTAGCGTTTCCTTTTTTTCCGATTTGTGAGATATTTTCTTTCTTTTTCTCTAATTCAGGTAATACGTTGTGGACTCATTTGAGAGTTCATTGGATAAGCTCCGCAAAAGTACGGGGGCCATGTCATTGCCGCCATTTTTTAAGGAGTTATGGCCTTTTGCATGTAAAAATGTCATTCTCGTTTTACCTCTATTTCAGCTTTAGTTCAATGTTTTCATATTTCTAAAGAAAATGAATAGAAACATTTATATATCATTCGAAAATAGTATATTTCTCACCTAGGGAGGTAAAGTAAAGAAGGCTTGCCCACGTGCAAAATTACGTGGGTAAGCCTTCTTCATTTTACCTTCCGTGATGAGAACATCGTTTTTCTCCCCGGCGTAGGAGCAAAGTCAGAGAAAATATTCTTCTCAATCCGGCGAGCAGGCAGGGCAACATTCCTACGCCGTGGTAAAAAATCATATTCAAACCTCAGGAGCAAACACAAACAAGCCTTGCCCGCGTGCTTAGCACCTTCGCCTTCGGCTCAGAAGACTTATCTATATTTTCTCCTTAGGTAAGAAATATACTATTGCTCTTCGAAATGATGTCAGTTGTGTCTAAATGTCCGGGGATATATTGCAAACCATTTTAAAGTTCCCAACGCGTTTTCTATAATGTCTCTTGAACTTTTCAATTACATCGATTTAATGAAGATTTATCGATAGCATAGTGTCGAATTTCGTATGTCACGTTTCGAAAAAAAAGTCATTTCGTTTTAGTAAAAAAATCCTAGTAATCTTTGCGGCCCTCGAAAATACTTATGTATTTAATTTTCATGTACAAATCTATCGACTATGTTATTCAAAATGGCAAAGAGAAAATATGAATTATATAGAAAAAATTTAGATGTGCATTTTTTCAACAACATCAAATTAATTAGATTGTATTACATTCAAAGTAGTTGACACGCCGAATGGAGACGACCGACCAACTTCATTAAAATATAAATGGATTATTAGTTTGTGTAATTCTGTTAACGTTGCAACATGGATCATTTATGACACAGAGAAAATTACTTTTCAATGACTTTATTGGCACACTCCTAAACCAAATTGTCACTTCTAATTAACAACAATAATTACTTAGCCGCTTGAAGAAGCAATTATCATAGACAATCTCATCACTAAAATTTAAAAAATAAGGTACATAATCTTTTGGCTCTCCAAACAATCGCACAAAGCAACGGAAAACTAATTAGCCTCATTGTTCAACGTAAGTATAAGTCTCATGGAAGATTAATGAAGGTAACAAACATGAACAGTGTATGTAGTTAATAACAAAATTACTATTTTCATTATTAAACATATTCCTTTCAATAACCCGCTGATAATGGGGTAAATTTTAGAAAACAAAACAATCTTTCACATTTTATTTGTAAATATGAAATCGGAACGCATAAGTTCAGGACGAAAGTAGAAAGAAACCAGGTGTATGTTGGTTGAAAATCATCGTAGTTCCAGTGATACTTCCGTCAGTTTAGCCTGAAATAATTTATTGTCAAGATAATTTGTTAAGTCAACAGGGCATCTAAAGATTACAGCATTACAATTGAACTTTTCGGTCCTCGTGTAATATCAATCGAACGTAAACTTTGGTTTTTACTTTATTTTATTAGTTTAGAGTATTTATAAAGTTGGGGTTGAGATTGTATTGCCCATTTAATTGTTATAAAAAAATGATGAAAGAGAGAAAAAATTCTAGAAGGGTGGCAGATTAAGATGTTCATTCTAAGGGATCAGCTATTACAAAAAAATAATTAACACCCGTAATTCACCCTCCCTACTATATTGTCGTTGACTGCCAAATGTTTTCCTTTTCTCCATAATCGGGTCTGGTCAATTGCGTTTTTTAAATTATTTTTCTATAAACTTGGTAGATTCCTCGAAGTCAATATTTCAATCTGCTAATTATGTAGAGAATTATGCAGAGTTAAGTGTAAAACGTGAAAATAGAAAATTTGAGGACCGTGTGTATATGTGCACATGGTCAACTTCGCCCACTCATTTAGAAAAATAAAGGAATAGAGGACTAAAGTTATTCCGAAAAAGGTGAAATTTTGTCTAATCATAAGTATTACCAAGAACTAGTTCGCTGAAGAACAAATTACTCCCTAATTTCTAAATTACCATTTGTTTTTGAATGATTTTTTTGCAAATATCGCGCAAAACTATACAATCGATTTCAGTGTTTCATCTCAAAATATTCGTCTCGATGTGCTCTATTCCCATCAATCATAATATGTATATACAACCATAATAAGCTTCCGAGATATTTCGATTTTTCTATTTTTTTTCAAAACATTTGGCACGCATGGTAGCGTTGCGAAAGATTGATTCATCAACTTGAGATTTGGTATGAAGTTTCTGCTTGACGATGAAAAATTTGGTATTGAAGGAGAGCTGAAATGGATCATGAGACATTCAAATTTGTATCAACATTGATTTTCGTGAATATGTCGAAAACTATTCAATCGAATTCAGTTTCTCATTACTTAAAATGCTCGTATCGATGAACTCGCCAATTAAAATATGTACAACCATCCCCACTACGTTTCCGACATATTCAATTTTTTATTTTTTTTTTAACAAAATTTGGTAGTACGTTAGCGAAAAATTGATGCATCAACTTTACATTTGATATTAAGTTTCCTCTTTACAACATAATGTTTGGAATTGAAGATGGGACGAACCGGATAATTAGTTCAGGAAATTTTTCACGAAGTTTTTTCTTATCATTACAATGTTCCGTATTGAAGATGAGCTGAAACAGATGATTAGTTTAGCTCATGCTAGGAAATCTTCAAGTTCAACAAATTTTGAAATTCATCACATCGTCAATATAAAATTTCAACTTAAAAGATTGATTTTTCAAGAAATGGGACTACAGATAAGGATTCTGAGCACTTTCTCTAGTGGTTCGGAAGCCTATCATCAATTTATTTGTGCTGATGAAAAATTTACCAAATCACTCAATGACATGCTCATTGTCACGTACTCGCTGTCATATACTGACAACCTCTGCTTGTTTATCATTATTCTTATATAATCTTCGGAGTGACATCAGTAACAAAATATGAAACTCATAAAAAATATTAGAAATATGTTAGACTAATAAGCTAACATTTACACGAAAGATTACATCCAATAGATAATGCATGAGGGCCTCATATTCTGTACTTTATCTTATTTTCAGATTTAGATAATATCTGTTTCTTACTCATAATAATATCGAAATTTGCATTTTTCTCAAGAATTTTATAATATGGAAAAAGTCAATTTTCCTCGTTCCGCTAAAATTATTCTTTCCCAAGATAAAAACATACGTGCCAAAGTCTCAGACATGTCACTCTTCAAATTTAATGAGATTGCTCATTCATATTCACCTGTTTTAAAAAATCGATAATACTCCCCAAAATATAGCAAAATTTCAGAGAAAATAGTTGGACTCTTTAAATGATTGTTCAAAATTGGATAACGTACATCCGCAATATTCACAGATATAGAGAAGAGTCATTTTTACAATTACGATGTGTTGGGATTTCCATGAAAAAATAATGTTATTCATAATCTATCAAGTCTTAGTTGCACAAAAAGACATTGTCATTAAGCAAACACTTGAGCTGTTTTGAATAGGAATAATCCAATTGTTATCGAACCAAATTCATTCACTAATTTCTCTACATTCACTTAAAAGAATAAGAGTTTCATTCAATTAATGATAAAAACTGGATCTAATCGTTCATTGAACGACTTTTTGCTGAAGCCCAAACTAAGGCGGCGGGTCTAAGACGATGATTTGGTACAGTATTAGCTAGATACCACAAAATAATGGCAATTATAATACTCCAGCTTCTAAAAGGACAAAGGATTGTTGTGATGGTTCCGTAGGCCAGCCAGAAGAAATAAACCAGGACACTTTGCATTGAGATCAGAAGGAAGAATGGTAGATGTCTCCATAGTAACATTAACAAGTTTGGATGTTTCATCAAAGGTTTTTCTAGCTCTTGAAATCTTCGATCCACTGAAAATGCCAGGATTAATGTCAGTGGCATATGAAACGAAAATAATTGGAAAGATCCGTAGACGTATGTGAAGGATCCAGGGAGATATGTTTTTCCAATGTACATTCCCCAGGCAAAAATTATCCCAAAGGAGTTTTCTATCACTTCACCTGCTGCCCATGGACCTATGGTGATCAGTAACGAAATGATTAGTTCAATTATTAAGCAATGAATTAAGCCATTCATTAATTTATTTATTATTTTACTTATTTGTTATTTTCTTTTTTTTTCGTTATTTTGTAATTAATTCAGAACGGCTAGAGATATCCTTCCGCTAGGTTGAATTATTTCTCTCAAAATATCTCAATGTTCTCTTGAAACTAAAACTCTTGTGCAGTTTTGCATTATGCAAGGATGACACCAAAATGTGAATGTATCTTCAAAAAATGTGAAAAATTGTAAAAGAACTTTTTTTCTGTATTGAGTAATAACTGAACGAGAGATTAAATTGGAGCATTGGAGTAAAAGGATGGAATTTTAATTGTTTTGTACGTCGCATATCGACATCCAACTGACCAACCACTGACAACAGAATTTGCACAAGTTAGCTTTTAAGTTTTCAGAGTTCCGTTTCAAATCCTTTCATTACACTCCCTCTGCGGAAACATTAGCACTTACGATAAAAAAAAGCATTGAAAAATTGAGGCAGGAATGAATTGTCACGCTATACCACAAAGGAAACATAAATTGTACACTGCCTGAGAGTGATAACAGCTTGAAGTTATCTCAATTTTGGGATCTACTATTTATCTATCTGTAAGAGTGTAATAATAGTATATTACGCAGTAAATGCGTAATGAGTTTTTTGGCTTATGGGAAGTTCCAATGGCACGATTCTGTGCACTTATAGCATAATATTTAGTTTTATTTTGATAATAATTATTATTTAAACTCACCGAACACAAGATAGAGAGGGTACAAAACTATGGGCCAGAAGAGGTAACTGATAGTCGTTGTAATCCAAAGTTTTCTAATAAACGCATGAAAGCATCTGACTTTAAACCTCGGTCTTTCCATCTTCTTCATCAGCACCAATTTATGACAGGATCGTAGAATACATAATGGTATAACATTGAGGACTAGCATCACTCCAAAAGTTATTGCAAACTGCAAAAAAAATTTTTTGTTTTATATCTAAAAAATCTATGCAGTAATTTCTGCATTCAGTAATTTTCACACAGTGATGGAATGAAAATATAAGAATTGTGTGAAAAAATGAGAACGAGTAACTAAAAGTAAATATGCTTGATTTTGGTAATGCCTTTTTTTGTTATCAACGGATCAATGATGGGCTTTTGAATGATTCAGATATCTTTATTGGTTGATAAAAAAACCAGTGTATTTGTCAAATCGAAAATTTTCAATTTTTTTTCTATCACAATCACTAATTCCAGCCTCTGGAGTTCAAATATTATTCGATTATTATTAGATCATATCTATATATACAGGGTGTAACTTAATAAGTGCAATACCTCCCGACCACGAGTTCAGGGACCCCTCCTGGACACTAGAAAAATAAGAAAAAAAAATTTACTCGACCCATTTTAAATAATGAAAACTTAACGAGGGCCAAAAAGACGGCGGAGTTATGGCGCGCAAGTGTGAGTGGTAGAAGTCGACTGAGATATGACAACAACGCGTGAGAGATGTCGGGAAATGAGAGAGGCAGTTGAGTACCACTGCTCTGCCGTGAATTTCGGGCCGATACGCATGTAGTGTAGAGTAACAACATGCATGGGTCTTGTTCAAAATCCTCTATGTGTTCCTTTTAAGAATTTCAAAGGAATTTTTTAGTTTTTAAAGGGGGATTCCTTAGGAATTCCTTAGGATTTTCAGAGGAATTCCTCGGGATTTGGGGAGGATTACTCATAATTTCCTAAGGAATTCTTCTGCAAATTCCTAAGGAATTCATCTGCGAATTCCTAAGGAATTCATCTGCAAATCCTAAGAAATTCATTTTGAATTTATGAGGAATCCCTCTGCAATTCCTAAAGAATCATTCTGAAATTTCTAAAAAATTCCTCTGGAATTCCTAAGGAATCTCTGTGGAATTATTAAGAAGTCCCTCTGGAATAAACATAAGCGGTGACTATCGAAAGAAACATTATTTTTATCGTTGGATTTAACAGTGAGGAAGAACCATGCATGTCGTTACTCTATGCTACATGCGTGTCGGCCCGAAAGTCACGGCAGAGCAGTGGTACTCAACTACCTCTCTCATTTTCCGACGCCTCTCACACGCTGTTGTCATATCTCAGTCGACTTCTAGCACTCACACTTACGCGCTATAACTCAGCCCTCTCAGTGGCCCTTGTTAATTTTTAATTATTTAAAATTGGTCGAGTAATTTTTTTTTTCCTATTTTTCTAGTGTTCCGGAGGGGTCCTTGAACTCGTGGTCGGGAGGTATTACACTTATTATATTGCACCCTGTATATAGCACATTTCATATCAACTATACCACTCCATTTTTTGTGTCTAGAACATATGTGACGAAATTCTCAGCGAATCCTTCACGCGTAGTCCTGTAGGGTAACTACCTAAGTAGATAAACAAGGCCGGTTCTGGATATAGGGATCTGAGAGGGGGTGCGGGGCGGGGGCGGGCTGGTGAGGTTG